>NC_069500.1:58211763-58511763 GCF_027579735.1 Bombina bombina | reverse complement strand
AGTAAGGTTTCTGACACAGTCGTGGCTATCTCGAATGTTCCCTCCCAGAAATCTGAGGAGGAGAATACTTCGGTAGCATCTGAGGGTGAAATCTCAGACTCAGACAGTGTAATTCCTTCTTCTGATACTGAAGTTGTATCCTTTAGGTTTAAGCTGGAACACCTCCGTTTGTTACTTAAGGAGGTTTTCGCTACCTTGGATGACTCTGACACTACTGTTGTAGTTAATCCTAAGAAGTCTAGTAAGCTTAACAAATATTTTGATGTACCTTCCATGGTGGAGGTTTTTCGTATACCAGACAGTGCTACAGAGATTATTGCTAGGGAATGGGAGAGACCGGGTATCCCTTTTTCTCCATCCCCTATTTTCAGAAGATGTTTCCTATAGCCTACTCTATCAAGGGATCTTGGCAGACGGTCCCAAAGGTAGAAGGGGCCATCTCCACTTTAGCTAAGAGGACCACTATTCCCATAGAGGATTTTTGTTCCTTTAAAGATCTGATGGATAAGAAGTTGGAGGGGTTGCTCAAGAAGATGTATGTACACCATGGTTTACAATGGCAACCTGCGGTGTGTATTGCTACCGTCACTAGTGCGGCGGCATACTGGTTTGATGCTTTGTCTATTTCTATTCGGACAGACACTCCCCTTGAAGAGATCCAGGATAGGATCAAGTCCCTTAAGTTGGCCAATTCCTTTATTACGGATGCTTTCCTACAGGTTATTAAGCTGGGAGCAAAGATTTCCGGGTTTGCGGTACTGGCTCGCAGAGCTTTATAGTTAAAATCCTGGTCTGCGGATGTGTCCTCTAAGTCTAAGCTTCTGGCGATTCCTTACAAGGGGATTGGCGGAAATTATTTCTGACATTACGGGAGGAAAAGGTCATTTCCTCCCTCAGGATAAGAGGAATAAGCAGAAGGGACGTCAGAGTAATTTTCGTTCCTTTCGAAACTTCAAGGGTAAGCCCTCCTCTCCCTCTACCAAGCAGGAACAGTCCAAGCCTTCCTGGAGGTCCAATTAGTCTTCAAACAAGGTAAAGCAATCTAAGAAACCCACAATTGACTCAGTCAGCATTAAGGGACTGCCCCCTACCTGGGACCGGATCTTGTGGGGGGCAGACTTTCTTTCTTCGCTCAGGCTTGGGTTCAAGATGTTCAGGATCCTTGGGCGGTGGACATTGTGTCCCAGGGATACAAACTAGAGTTCAAGACCTTTCCTCCCAGGGGCAGGTTTCTGCTCTCAAGATTATCTGTAGACCAGATAAAGGAGAGGCGTTCTTACACTGTGTTCCGGACCTTTCCGACCTGGGGGTGGTATTTCCTGTTCTTATGCAGGAACAGGGTCTAGGATTTTACTTCAATCTGTTCGTGGTTCCCAAGAGTACCGCCCTTCAAGATGGAAACTATTCGTTCCATTCTTCCCTTGGCTCAAGAGGGCCAATTTATGACAACGGTAGATTTAAAGGACACGTACCTGCATGTTCCCATCCACAGGGATCATCACAAGTATCTGAGGTTTGCATTTCTAGACAAACATTTCCAGTTTGTGGCTCTTCCATTCGGTCTTGCCACAGCTCCCATAATTTTTTCAAAGGTTCTGGGATCTCTGTAGGCGGCGCTTCGGTTGCAGGGTATTGCAGTGGCGCCTTATCTGGACGACATTCTGGTTATGGCACCCCCTTTTTTTTAGCAAGCAAAATCCCACAAGGAGAAGTTGTTATCCTTCCTACGATCTCACGGATGGAAGGTGAATTTGGAAAAGAGTTCCTTAATTCCAGCTACAAGGGTAGTGTTATTGGGAACTATAATAGATTCTCTATCAATGAAAATTTTTCTGACAGAAGTCAGGAAATCAAAGATTTTCGATTCTTGTCTGGCGCTTCAGTTCTCTCCTCGGCCATCAGTGGCTCAATGTATGGAGGTTATCGGTCTGATGGTAGCTGCCATGGACATCATTAAGTTTGCCCTTTTCCACCTCAGACCTCTGCAGTTATGCATGCTTGGGCAGTGGAACGGAGATTATGCGGATCTGTCTCCTCGATTACATCTGGATCAGGAGGTAAGGGATTCTCTTCTTTAGTAGTTGTCTCAGGATCATCTCTCCCAGGGAACCTGCTTCCACAGACCCACCTGGGTGATTGTGACAACGGACGCCAGCCTACTGGGATGGGGAGCAGTCTGGGGCTCTCTAAAGGCTCAGGGGACATGGACTCGGAAGGAATCTGTTCTACCCGTAAACATTCTGGAGCTGAGAGCAATTTTCAATGCTCTTCTGGCCTGGCCTCAGTTAGCCTCGGACCGGTTTATTAGGTTTCAGTCGGACAATATAACTTTAGTGGCTTACATCAACCATCAGGGAGGAACTCGGAGTTCCTTGGCCATGACAGAGGTAGCCAAGATAATTCAGTGGGCGGAGACCCACAACTGCTGTCTGTCTGAGATCCACATTCCAGGGGTGGGCAACTAGGAAGCAGATTTTCTGAGCAGCTAAACTTTTCACCCGGGGGAGTGGGAACTCCATCCGGAAGTGTTTTCCAGCTTGATTCTAAAATGGTGTAAGTCGGAACTGGATCTCATGGCATCTAGGCAGAATGCCAAGCTCCCAAGATACGGGTCGAGGGATCCTCAGGCTGTACTGATAGTGTCAGGGTGCCAGGAATCAGAGTGAGACGAGAAGTGCAAAAATAATCACACCTTTATTAATAACAAAAAATAATAATAAAAAAATCCACAAGTCAAATAACAAGCCAGGAGTCAAAGCCAGAGCTGGTAGTCGGACGAGCCGAGTCAGGAGCCAAAGCGAGTGGTCAGACGAGCCAGAGTCAGGAACAAGCCAGGAATCAGGAACCAGGAGGGACGTCAGACAGCCAGGTAATACATAGGAACTCACAAACCTGTCTGAGACAACGCAAGGGCAAAGCATACTGAACAGAGGCCCGTTAAATAATAAGTGATGACTTCACAATTCTGAGACTGCAACCTGTCTCACAGGGATGATGTACACCAATATAGCCATAAGAGGGCATTCAGGAAATGAGCAGCATCATACACTCTGCACCAGACTCAGGATAGGTGAGTAAAATGGCTGCCAGCAGCACACGGCAAACAAAGCAGGGAAAAAACCCTGACAGATAGATGCTCTGGCGTCCCTTGAAATTTCAGTCTTGCATTCCTAGAATCTTGCGGATTCCTAGAATTTTGTCTTTTCTCCAAGAGGGTTTGGAGAAGGGTTTATCGGCAAGTTCCTTAAAGGGTCAAATATCTGCCTTGTCTATTTTGTTACATAAACGTCTGGCAGATGTACCAGACGTGCAATCGTTCTGTCAGGCATTGGTCCGAATCAGGCCTGTGTTTAAACCGGTTACTCCTCCCTGTAGTCTTAACCTTGTTCTTAAGGTTCTTCAGCAGGCTCCGTTTGAGCCTATGCATTCCTTAGATATTAAACTGTAATCTTGGAAGGTTTTGTTTCTTGTTGCTATTTCATCTGTTCGTAGAGTTTCAGAGCTCTCAGCATTACAGTATGAGTCTCCTTACCTTATTTTTCATTACGGATAATGTAGTTTTGCATACTTTGCGCAAGTTAGGGTTTCTCCCTAAAGTGGTTTCAAATCGGAACATTAATCAGGAGATTGTTGTTCCTTCTTTATGTCCTAATCCTTCTTCTCATAAGGAACTTCTGCTGCACAACCTAGACGTGGTGCATGCATTGAAATTCTATTTACAGGCGACTTAGGATTTTCATCAGTCTTCTGCTCTGTTTGTGGTTTTCTCTGGGAAACGTAAGGGTCAGAAAGCTACGGCTACTTTTCTTTCTTTGTGGCTGAGGAGTATCATTCGCTTGGCTTATGAAACTGCTGGACAGCTGCCTCCTGAGAGAATTATGGCTCATTCTACGAGGGCTGTTTCCAATTCCTGGGCATTCAAAAAATGAAGCTTTTGTGAAACAGATTTGCAAGGCTGCAACTTGGTCCTCTCTATACACTTTTTCTAAATTTTATACTTTTGCTTCGGTTGAGGCTTCTTTTGGGAAAAAGGTTCTTCAAGCAGTGGTGCCTTCTGTTTAGGTTCCCTGTCTTGTCCCTCCCTTATCATCTGTGTACTCTAGCTTGGGTATTGATTCCCATTAGTAATTAGATGATCCGTGGACTCATTGTGTCATTAAAAAAAAATGAAATGTGGGGCGTGTCTTAGCAGCCGCCATGTCCAGACGTTAAACTAAGGAGCTCTAGGACATACGAAACTAGAAATCTATTTACCCCTATCTTAGTCAGAAAATATGAAGTCTCTATGATCACATTTGATGCATAAGATGGAGCTGAACTGATTGATATTCAATATTTGCAGACTAGTGATACGGATCTATCTTTTTAAAGCGGCTGGACAGATACGGCGGCGGCCTACTACTATCAACTCTTCCCCCCCCCCTGCCGGGTTAAGCAGAATCATCTAACCGTGAATACGAGGAGGTTACTAACAAACATGGAGGGGACAACGTATACCGAGGTACATGACCTCTTGAGTGCTATATCCCAGAAGATGGACAGAAACTTTGAGCAGCTAACCTCTATTATAAAAGCTCGCCCTTGCAAACTGAGGGATGTTACAGGCTTACAGATGACGACCGCAGCAGAGCAAGACTCACGTCTCAGTGATCCACAATCTAATCTCCGGGAGGCTGAGACTACCATGCTCATTCCGGATCTGGGAGAGAAGCAGCCCACGGAGCTGCGAGCAGCTAAGATACAATCTCAAATAAGCGGAGGTTCAGAATACCCGCTGCGCATCATGGAGTCTCTCATTAGTTTGGTGAGGGCCAGAGCTTCGATTGTTGGTGCGACACCCTTCTTTGCAGTGACTGCTACGCCACGGATAGCGCACACATACCGGCTAGACTCACCTCTTGCAGCCCAGATTTGTTTGGCGGGGCTCCATTGGCAGCGCCTGTTTGTCGTGGTCTCTGTGCTTGCCATTCCTCGGCTTGATAACAGTACTTGCTGCATCCGGAGAGGAATTGGATGACTGCTTTCTACTATGGACAGTCATTTTGAGTTGTACAGCCCCCGCACGGCTCTATTGACTGGCTATCTTTGCAATCACCTACAAGACTTATTTACTGGGGATATACTCCCTCTCCATTTAGAGGCCTCTTCTTTTAGATCTCCCCACAGGCAAATTTATTAGACTTATTACAATGATTCAACCCAAATATGCGGGCTACCGCGCTTAGGCTTATAGCTCTCCCTTTTTTTTTTCTCTATGATGGCCGCTAGGTCTGATGTATGAATAAGGGTTCTAGCTGCTAGTATTAACCTTCCTAAAATATAACACTTTTAGACCCAAATTTACTTTACGTCTCCCTGTACAGGAACCCTGTATAAGAGCTAGCAAAGCCCACGTTACTGTTATTACTCACTCTTAGCTAGGCTTCAGAATATATCCACCTGCTAATATAGAGTCATAATGTTCATGCTTCTATCTCATGACTGTATTTTTGCAAATGTTTATGTCTGTCCTGATGTGTACATATTTATCTGTAGAGTTGTCTTAATCCATATGTAAACGTGATGCTACATCTAGGTTATGAATTCACAATTCGTGAATTTGGAGTAACATAGAGGTTTCTTTAGCATAAGCATTGTACATCTTCTCTGTTATATATAAATATGTCAATAGGAGGAGTCTTCTCCTGATATAGATTGTTTATACAACTCTGGATTTAAGGTACAACCATCTCCTTTGGTATATTGAAATAGTTCGCCTTTTGGTAGGTGTCAGTAGGAGATGATGCTAGAAGAGAAGAAAAATTTCAGCTTATTGGTCTACTATGGAATAAAATTCAGTCATCCATACTCTGTTAAGTGACTACCTCAAAGTTAGCTGTTTTACGCTCTATAGTCTCCTTCTTTGCATTCTATTTTTACTTAATTATTTACTTTCTGTATGATTACACTAAGATTTTGATGCAGCTATTGTGATATGTGCGGCGTGGCTAGATCTTTACACTACTGCTTTTCTGCTGCACATGTCGCCCACTGTCTTCTTTATATATGCGTTAGAGGTATTTTTCACTATAGTTAACATAGTACTCAGAGCTCCTCAAATGTAATGCAGGTATGCTTAATTCTACTACTTAAGGGCGTTGCTATGTACACTCCCCATCTAAAATTTCATAGTTATACGCTAAATCTGCTGCTTGACCTCAACTTATGACTATGCCCTATGGTGGTCATGTACCCCGCTTAAATCCCCAAGATGTGATCTCCTTTCATGACCATCTCTGTTACCATCCTCAGTCTGCACTTACCTTATCATTTATATACCCATATTTTATTGATCTATTCTGAGATCCAAAATACAGACCTCTACTAGAATTACCATATACATCTTTACTAATGGCAATTACCCCTCATAAATTAAAGTTCGCTAGCCTCCAAGTATTCAATTTATATACTCTAGCACAATAACTCACATTTTAAGCGGTGCTTACCCGCTGACTGTTATTGGCTACTCCGAGACCCCTCCCCCTTTACTATATACCCACTTATAAAATGTCTTCTTGAAGCTCATAAAGAGCTACGAATCTGACTATCAACTATGTTTTGTATTCCTCGGCCCTTTGGCCTGAAAGTTTAGACTATAGTTAGTCAGTCTAGAGGGTTGTATTATAAAAAAGAGGATTCCATTTAGAAGGTATCGCTAAGCCTTACCCTGATATAGTTTTTCTAAGCAAGAGTCTTTGTTTTAGCATGTTGTTATGTCATTGTTTTTGCCGCCTGACTTCTTGCACAGTCTCATTGTAACTTTTGTAAAGTGACTATTTGTAACTGTTATTTTTCCAAAGATCCTCAATAAAAAAATTAAAAAAAAAAAAAAAAAAAATGAAATGTATGCTTACCTGATAAATTTATTTATTTCTTGGCACGGTGAGTCCACGGCCTGCCCTGTTTTAAGGACAGGTTTTTATGTTGTGTTATAAACCTCATGATCCCATCATAGGGGGAAAAGTGGGGGAAAACCCAAAAATAATATATAGGAAAGCACAGAATTTAAAGAGCCTACTAGCTCCCAGTCAATTGAAAAGCATAAAGAAGAAAGACACTCAAAGGTGCCTAGACGGAAATCCTTTAAATGTTTTTTTCCCGTTTTAGATGCCGGGCCTGTAAATTTAGTAGTAAACAAAAGATTTTAAAATCAAAAAGTGGAAACTTTACTTTCAAAATAAGAGACACAATTAGATGTCAAGATAAAGGCGTTATTTACGCCATTCAATGTTCATGTAAAAAAATTTACATAGGAGAAACAACCAGAATGCTCCGTGAAAGGATAAGGGAGCACCTCTCTTGCATAGATAGGGGTAACCTTGACCCTTATATCTATCGCCACTTTAGGGAAGTACACAACAACAACCTTAAAGATTTTAAATATTGGGGAATTAAAAAAGTTCACCCCGACTGGAGAGGGGGAAACTGGGAAAATAAACTTCTAAAGGCAGAAGCTGAAATTATATACCTAATGAATACCCTCCAACCTGGAGGCTTGAACTCTGAGATAGACATTTCCCCCTTCTTATAAAAGTCTCTTACAATATGCAAACATTTTCCAGGTTAAATCAGCCACTTATATAGAAAATACTCACATACATTAAATAAGCAATACAATTTCAATTTACCTTGAGCAAAGATAGTACAAGCCCTATATAAATTCATTTTTCTAGTAATTAAAAAGGAATTTTTATCCCCCTAAAATCAATAAATTAATTAAATAAGCCATATTTTTACCCACTAGCAATAACTCTAGTTATGGGATTGATAATTTCTGATTTAATTGTACATCCATTTTTAAATTATTACAAATTTATAAATTGTTGAACTTACTATCCTTTGTTGAAAAGGAATATGTATATGTCGTTAATTTTTACCCACTAACAATAATTCTAGATATGGGAATGATGATTCTGATTCTTATATTTTCGTTTCGTCCATTTTTAAATTGTTACAAATTTATAAATTGTTGAACTTACTATCCTTTGTTGAAAAGGAATATGTATATATCGTTAATTTTTACCCCCTTACAATAATTCTAGATATGGGAATGATAATTCTGATTCTTATATTTTTGTTTCAGTTTAGGTAATTTTAAGTTTGCACGATCTAAATGTATATTATCTAATAAAGGCACTTTAGAATTGAAATATATAAGTTGAATTGTGTGAATGCTAATAAAGCAGAAATGATAAGTTCTCTTCCTTGTGTATCATTTAACTAAATAACAACACAGAAACAATCGTTACCAACTTAAATAAAGTCCACCTTTACATTGGAAGCCACACAGGTGTTGATAGAAATCAAAAGGAAATGAAGGAACCAATCAAAACACATTCATACCTTTAAAAAGCCAGAAGCTAGCAGGATAAGCATTCTTGATAAAGCCCAGAAGGGTGAAACGCGTTGAATGGGACCTGCTACACTCTACTAAACTTCATTTACTACTGTCACAAAGCTGTGTGACCCTGCAACTTTAAACTTTTCTCCTGACCCTGCAAGTTAAAATCTACCTTTGGTAACTTCAGGGAATACGGTGTTACTGCTAAACACTGACCAAAGATTTCTTCAAACCTTAAGAAGTCTGAGGGAACCCAGATGAAAACAATATTTGGGCTATAAGAAGAAAGGAAAACAAAAAAAAGGATAACTACATCACCAGAACGGAACATCACCCCTGACCTCTGAATCAAAGAGAAGGTCAGGTGACTTATCAGAAGCAGTCTGTGAATCCCTCACAGTGAAAAATATCAGCGGTTGCAACCAGGACAGATTAAGGTACCTCTACACTAATTTGCACTACGTTTTTTAAAACACGCAAACTGAACTTTAAAGACATCAAGGTATTCATCTGTTAAATTAACCATTTCCATTAACCACGATTGCTTTGGCACTTAAATCAGAATATTGGCTGTTTTTTGCCTTTTTAACTATCCAGCACACCTGAGCCAATTATATGTCCAAGGAAAGTAACTGTGTAACTTTATAACTGTATTTGTTACTGAAGAACTGTAAAGCTGTTAGGATTGTACATTTGTGCCTTTTAAATATTCAATTCACCATTTATCTTAGAAATTTGTTGCTTGCCATATGTTATCTATAGAATTAATTCCTTTATACCTGGAATTCTAGGATTATATGGTTCTAGTCTGTTTTTATAAGTGTTGTATAAGGGAGACGTCCCTTTATTAATTAGGATAAGCATTTGCTGTTGTTTTTATGTGTTATAAGAATTTTTAAATAAAATAGATTGTATAAAACATAAATTAGATTGGTATCATCATTTCCTAGCTTTTTTTAGCGCTGCTAAATAAACCCCATTTTTTCTTTGTGTTATAAACCTCAGACACCTCTGCACCTTGTTGCTTCCTTTCTCTCCTTTACTTTGGTCGAATGACTGGGGTTGGAGGGAAGGGAGATGATATTTAACAGCTTTGCTGGGGTGCTCTTTGCCGCCTCCTGCTGGGCAGGAGTGATATTGCCAATAATAATTAGATGATCCGTGGACTCACTGTGTCAAGAAAGAAATACATTTATCAGGTAAGCATACATTTCATTTTAAATAACTGTTATTAAATATTAGTCACCCGAGGTCCAAAGGGGGAGTGGTTATACTCTCCTGCTTTCAACTTGTAATATCGCGCTTCTTCAGCGCTGACACCCCCAATATCGCTCATGTGCAACAGTTAATGAATTAGAGCATGAAATCTTTAGCCTATTTATAGCCCTTTAATTCAAGATCCCTAAGACAAATAATTATCTAGAAAGAGGCCACAGAGCTTCTGGCGAAACGTCTAGAACATGAATGTGTCAAGAAACATTGCAAAAAGTTTAAGGCTTTCAATATGTTAAAAAAAAAAAAAAACCTTGAAGCATTTATTTCTGTTATAATTCATAGCACATTATCATTTGGTATCTAATGTTGGGAACAGCATTTTGAGAGCGTAAAGTTTGCACTTCCTTTCACGTAGACCACCTACTACCAGGCCAGCATGGAGCCCTGTGGTTGCATTTGATGCATTATTGTGAGTCCTGCACTGCCCCAAAGCTGCCAGAGTACATCCTCTATGCCTATCACATGGAGTATAGCAAACTGCCTTGGAAGGACATGTACCCTGACCAGACACTCATGGAGGAGTTCTTCAAAGTAAGGGTCTCTGTATAATGGTATAATTGACCTTCTAGTGTAAAAATAAAATGCTTTATTTTAGTTATTTTTTAAATACATTCCCTTCTTTCACTATGTGTTTAACTCCGGTGCCACTTCATGAGGATGCAGCTGGTGAGCTAATCAGAATTGGGCATAATTGCATCTGGAGTATGAGGGGTCTTCCAGGAGGGCTACTATGATGACCTTTTAGTGCTTTGAAGGAGTAAAAAACATAGTGAAAGAACATTTTAAGAGAATTTTTAATTTGGTTCTGTTATCAAATTTACATAATTCTCTCTGTATCCTTTGTTGAAAAGCATACCTAGGTACACTCAGGAATAGCAATGCACTACTTCCGAGCTAAGTGGTGATTGGTGGCTACACAAATATGCCCTTTGTCATTGGCACACTTAATGTGTTCAACTAGTTGCTCTGGAGCGGACGTTAACTGTGTGTTCATCATCTTTGCAGGCGGTAAGCGCACAGTTATATGCAATACAGAGCAATAATACAATTATCTAACACACTGGAGCATTTTATTTTTGTACTTTTATGCCCCTTTAATACTATTTTGGTTCCCAGTTCATAAGCAGTAAATCTTCGTTCTCCTCTATTTTTTCCTTAGGTGGAACGAGGCAGCCCAAAGAGCTGTTTTCTGTTCCTAGGAGCTGTATTATGTGAAGTTAACTGGATGAGTATTCTATCTGACTGCTGGGGACCAGCTCCTCACCCAGAAACCCACAGAATGATGGTCTGCCTCCTGTTCATGCTGGTTTTTCTTGCTAAAGAAGAGAAGCTGATCAATGAACCGGTACGTTGCTCTCAGACATCCAGTATCTGTCTGTGTAATGTTAAAGGGACATCAAACCAAATAGTTTTTCATGATATAGAGCGCCTACTTTTTAATTTACTTCTATTATCACGTTAATTTCATACTCTTGTTATCCTTTGTTGAAAAGCAATGCACTGCTAGTTGAACACATCAGCTGAGCCAATGACAAGAGTCATATCTGTGCAGCCACCAACCAGCAGCTCGACCCCAGTAGTGCATTGCTGCTTCTGAGCCTACCAAGGTATGATTATCAACAAAAGATACCAAGAAAATAAAGCAAATTTGATATGAGAAGTAAGTTGTAAAGTTGTACAGAATTGCATATTCTATCTGAATAATGTGTATGGATAAGCAACATTTTATGACTGCTTCTTCTTAACCTCATATATATCACACATCCTGGACTCAATAATTCTGGATGACTGACAAGCCCTCCTCTTGCGCAGTTTGGTTGAGCGGGGGGGGGGGGGGCTGCAAGAGCGGATGCTGTATTGGAGGCCTTAAAAGTGTGCATGGAGGTTCCCTTGTCTACAAGATCCTCAATACATGGTTCATTGTTCTGAACTAGTGATGTTTTTTACTTATCTATTCTTAAATCTTTATTTTGTTTTAAGGTCACTTTTCTTGGTAGTCTGGTTCAAGCTTTTGTATTTAGGTATTGATGGTTTCATGCTTATTCACAAACTCAAAAAATGTTTTTATTTATTTTTCTTAGGGGGCGCCGCTGCTTAACCTATTAGGACAGGCTAGCACCTTGTCCTGGCACTTGGTTGATGCCGTATCTTACCAGAATGTGGTAGGCTATTTTAGCAGCCACTACCCGCCTTCTGTGATCCTCAGTAACCACTTGGCAGATGAGCTTGTTCTGAAGCTATTAAAGGTCTCTGCAGGACTTACCACTTTTCCAGAGAGCAACATTTACTCTGTAAGTATCAGCGGTTGCATCCAAGGTGGCTGTTTGCTAATGGATTTAATGCAGTAGGTGCAATACAGAGCTTTTATATTATCCTTTATGACTGCAAGTTCAGACCCAACTCCGACAGGGGAAGTGTTGTATTGAGCAGTGTTTATCAAACTGATATTAATACAATTATATTTGGATAAAAAAAAAAAAAAACTTTTGCCATCCTAATATTTATGTAACATTGTTTTATTTTGATGCAAATGCTAAACTAAAGCTCCAGCTATTGACCGCCAGTAATGTGACAATGATTACATCATTAAGAACCGAGGGCTGTTTAGGTTAAATGATTGGTTATGTACGTATGGCGGGAGAGCCTGATTTAAAATCACAGGTTAATAATACAAATATTGTGCATGCGTGAGGCCCAGTGTGTTTGTCACGGAACACTTTAGAACAGACATCCTCAAACTTGGCCCTCCAGAGGTTTCGGAACTACATTTCCCATGGTGCTCAGCCAGCTGATATGGTGGCTGAGCATCATGGAAAATGTAGTTCCAAAACCTCTGGAGGGCCAAGTTTGAGGATGTCTGCTTTAGAATATACCAAGTAAGTTAAAAAGATATTTCAATACTAATCATTCATCATTGTCACTTTTACATGTCTTACTATAAAAATATATATTGTAATAGAATAGCGCTGCGGAATCTGTTGGCGTTCTAAAAATAACCAATAATAATAGAATTTAAATATAGTCCGTGTAGTATAAACTGTAAAATGCTATACATTTACAGTTAAAGGGACATTGTGATGTAAATTTTCTCCCCGTTAATGCGTTCCCAATTATCTGTTTTACACACCGGAGTGTATAAAATTGTTTATACATTTTACCTTTATTTTGCCATTTAAAATAGCTGTGTTTTCCCTTTGAAACCAACACCTAAAGTGAAAATATGAATACTTTAGTATTCTCTATAGAAAAGCTACATAAACAAGAGCAATCAGCAAAAACATTTATTTCATATACAAAAAGAAACCTAAAGGAGGACAGTTTTCCATACATGGTATACACTGCATTTATTATAACAAGAAACAAAGTACAATGTTCCTTAAAGGGACAGGATACCCAAATGTTCGAGCCTTTGAAAGGGATGCAGCATATCTAAAAAAAAAAGCTGACTAGAAAATGTCACCTGAAAATCTCTATGTAACAATGGAAGATATTTTACCTAAAAAAATCCTAAGTATTCACACCTCACTGTAAAGAGACTTTAAGCAGCCAATCAGGACGCTAGTCCAGGACTTGCAAGGGAGTGTGCATCTGGCATGTACAGGCACAGTCATGTTATTTTCCTATTTAGTTTAAGGAAGTTTACTGTGAAATCTCATGAGATCATAGCATGACCTTAGCACTGCTGATGTTAATTGGCTATTTTTATTTTTCAACGTGCAGCTGTGCAGCAGCTGAAGTATAACTGTTCACACAGCACTTACTAATATAACCTGAAGTCATTTTGAGGCAATATATTTTCCCTTTTTATATAGAGATGTTCAGGTGATATTTTCATGTCAGATTTCATTCCTATGGCACAGAGAGTCCATGACGTCATTCCAATTACTAGTGGGATATTCAACTCCTGGCCAGCAGGAGGAGGCAAAGAGCACCCCAGCAAAGCTGTTAAGTGTAACTTCCCTTACCCATAATCCCCAGTCATTCTTTTTGCTTCTGTCAATGGAGGATGTGCGAAGATGGTGTCTGAAGATATTTAATCCTTTTATGGGTACTTTTCCCTGCAAGAAAGGATTGTGGCTATGCTGTGTCCATGTCAATCTCTTTAGTAAGAGTAATGGTGGCTTTTAGCAATTGGAAGATGGCGAGGTAGTCCTTGCTTACATTCCAACTACCCCTCTTATAGAAAACCAGGGTTGGTTACTCTGTTTTTTCTTGTGTCTTCAGGTCCCTGTCAGCGGTCCGTTGAGGCTTTCACACCTGAAGCTGCTGTGAACTTCTCCACAGCAGAAGGCCCTGTAAGGTTAGTCCTTTTATAATTATTTCTTGGGGCAAGAGGTATCAGTGGAAGGGCTTGGATATCAGGGACCTAGTGGGACCTGCTACCCTCAGGGAGGGTTTGTATTTAATTTGTATTTATTTTGTGTATCCTTTAGATGGGATATCTCGCAAATGAGCAGCTTCCTGGACTATCCAGTAAGGACTATATTAGATAACCGCCATCTTCCCATCCTTATATCAGGTCAGGTAAGGACCCAGGCTTATGGTAAGTGGATATCCCATTAAGCTCCTATCCCAGCAAGCACATTTTTACTGTAATTGTGTTACTAGATAATATTGGAAGTCAAGGAGTGTGTGTCATACTTGTGTAAATACAGGATGACTAAACAGGGATCGCCATCTTTATTATTTTTTTTATACAGCGCTAACCTCAGTTTGTCTAGGCACAGCTTGCATTGCAAACTTCATTCATAGCCAAAGTCTGGGGGTTAATTTAATTTGAATGCACTAAGCTGAGCATCTCCCGATATGAAGAATAGCTATCTTCATTTCTCCAACATAGGTGTGTCCGGTCCACGGCGTCATCCTTACTTGTGGGATATTCTCTTCCCCAACAGGAAATGGCAAAGAGCCCAGCAAAGCTGGTCACATGATCCCTCCTAGGCTCCGCCTTCCCCAGTCATTCTCTTTGCCGTTGTACAGGCAACATCTCCACGGAGATGGCTTAGAGTTTTTTGGTGTTTAAATGTAGTTTTTATTCTTCAATCAAGAGTTTGTTATTTTAAAATAGTGCTGGTATGTACTATTTACTCTGAAACAGGAAAGAGATGAAGATTTCTGTTTGTAAGAGGAAAATGATTTTAGCAACCGTTACTAAAATCGATGGCTGTTTCCACACAGGACTGTTGAGAGGAATTAACTTCAGTTGGGGGAAACAGTGAGCAGACTTTTGCTGCTTGAGGTATGACACATTTCTAACAAGACTCTGTAATGCTGGAAGCTGTCATTTTCCCTATGGGAACCGGTAAGCCATTTTCTTAAGTTTAAGTAAAAGAATAAAGGGCTTCATTAGGGCTTAAAAAACTGGTAGACATTTTTCTGGGCTAAAACGATTACTTTACTAAGTATATTTGGCAGATTATTACTTTTAATAGTTGTTAAATCTTGGGGATTGTTTTAATAAAAACGGCAGGCACTGTATTGGACACCTTTTTCACTGGGGGCCTTTTCTAGTCATAGACAGAGCCTCATTTTCGCGCCTCTAATGTGCAGTTGTTTTTGGAAAGCATGGCATGCAGATGCATGTGTGAGGAGCTAAGAACCACTGAAAAAGCTTATAGAAGGCATCATTTGGTATCGTATTCCCCTCTGGGCTTGGTTGGGTCTCAGCAAAGCAGATACCTGGGACTGTATAGGGGTTAAATGTAAAAACGGCTCCGGTTCCGTTATTTTAAGGGTTAAAGCTTTCAAATTTGGTGTGCAATACTTTTAAGGCTTTAAGTTACTGTGGTGAAATTTTGGTGAAATTTGAACAATTCCTTCATACTTTTTCACATATTCAGTAATAAAGTGTGTTCAGTTTGAAATTTAAAGGGACAGTAACGGTTTTATTGTAAAACGTTTTTTGTGCTTTGTTGACAAGTTTAAGCCTGTTTAACATGTCTGAACCATCAGATAACGATGTTCTATATGTATGAAAGCCAATGTGTCTCCCCATTTAAATATATGTGATATATTTGTGTCATAATGTCCAAACAAAGTAGGGATAATAATGCCATAGATATGATATTGCCCAAGATGATTCCTCTAATGAGGGGAGTAAGCATGGTACTGCATCATCCCCTTCTGTGTCTACACCAGTTTTGCCCACACAAGAGGCCCCTAGTACATCTAGTGCGCCAATACTTATTACCATATAACAATTAATGGCTGTAATGGATAATTCTATTGCATGCATTTTTTCCAAAATGCCTACTTATCAGAGAAAGCGTGATTGCTCTGTTTTAAACACTGAAGAGCAAGAGGACGCTGATGATATCTGTTCTGACATACCCTCACACCTATCTGAAGGGGCCAGGAGGGAGGTTTTGTCTGAGGGAGAAATTTCAGATTCAGGGAAAATTTCTCAACAAGCAGAACCTGATATTGTAACTTTTAAATTTAAATTTCAACATCTCCACGCACTACTTAAGGAGGTATTATCTACTCTGGATGATTGTGACAATTTGGTCATTCCAGAGAAATTAGGTAAGATGGACAAGTTCCTAGAGGTTCCGGTGCCCCCCGATGTTTTTTCCTATACCCAAGCGGGTGGCGGACATAGTAAATAAGGAGTGGGAAAGGCCCGGCATACCTTTTGTCCTCCCCCTATATTTAAGAAATTAGTTCCTATAGTCGACCCCAGAAAGGACTTATAGCATACAGTCCCCAAGGTCGAGGGGGCGGTTTCTACTCTAAACAAACGCACTTCTATTCCTATAGAAGATAGTTGTGCTTTCAAGATCCTATGGATTAAAGGTTAGAGGGTTTGCTTAAAAAGATGTTTGTTCAGCAAGGTTACCTTCTACAACCAATTTCATGCATTGTTCCTGTCACTACAGCTGCGTGTTTCTGGTTCGAAGAACTAGAAAAGTCGCTCAATAAAGAATCTTTGTACGAGGAGGTTTTGGACAGAGTTCAAGCTCTTAAATTGGCTAACTCTTTTTTATTTTAGATGCCGCTTTGCAATTAGCTAGATTAGCGGCGAATAATTCAGGGTTTGCTATCGTGGCGCGCAGAGCGCTTTTGCTTAACATCCCTTTCAAGGGTAAAACACTGTTTGGCCCTGACTTGAAAGAGATTATTTCAGACATCACTGGGGGAAAGGGCCACGCCCTTCCTCTGGATAGGTCTTTTAAGGCTAAAAAGAAGCCAAATTTTCGTCCCTTTCGCAGAAACGGACCTGCCTCAAATTCTACACCCTCTAAGCAAGAGGGTAATACTTCTCAAACCAAGCCAGCCTGGAGGCCGATGCAAGGCTGGAACAAGGGTAAGCAGGCCAAGTCACCTGCCACTGCTACCAAAACAGCATGAAGTGTTGGCCCCCGATCTGGGAAGGATCTGGTGGGGGGCAGACTTTCTCTCTTTGCTCAGGCTGGGGCAAGAGATGTTCAGGATCCTTGGGCGCTAGAAATAGTTTCTCAAGGTTATCTCCTGGAATTCAGGGAACTACCCCCAAGGGGAAGGTTCCACGGGTCTCAATTATCTTCGAACAGACATTCTTACACTGTGTAGAAGACCTGTTAAGCATGGGAGTGATTCATCCTGTTCCATTAGGAGAACAAGGGATGGGTTTTTACTCCAACCTGTTCATAATTCCCAAAAAAGAGGGAACATTCAGACCTATTTTAGATCTCAAGATTCTAAACAAGTTTCTAAGGGTTTCATCATTCAAAATGGAAACCATTCGAACGATCCTTCCTACCATCCAGGAAGGTCAATTCATGACCACGGTGGACTTAAAGGATGCGTACCTACGTATTCCTATCCACAAGGAACATTTTCGGTTCCTAAGGTTCGCCTTTCTGGACAAGCATTACCTGTGGCACTTCCATTCGGATTAGCCACTGCTCCAAGGATTTTCACAAGGGTACTAGGGTCCCTTCTAGCGGTGCTAAGACCAAGGGGCATTGCAGTAGTACCTTACTTGGACGACATCCTGATTCAAGTGTCGTCTCTGTCAAAAGCAAGGGCTCATACGGACATTGTCCTAGCCTTTCTCAGATCTCACAGGTGGAAAGTGAACATAGAAAAAAGTTCTCTGTCCCCGTCAACAAGAGTTCCCTTCTTGGGAACAATAATAGTTTCCTTAGAAATGAAGGTTTTTCTGACAGAGGCCAGAAAATCAAAACTTCTAAGCTCTTGTCAGGTACTTCATTCTGTTCTTCTTCCTTCCATAGCGCAGTCCATGGAAGTAATAGGTTTGATGGTTGCGGCAATGGACATAGTTCCTTTTGCACAAATTCATCTAAGACCATTGCACCTGTGCATGCTCAGACAGTGGAATGGGGATTATACAGACTTGTCTCCGACGATACAAGTAGATCAAATAACCAGAGATTCACTCCGTTGGTGGCTGACCCTGGACAACCTGTCACAGGGAATGAGCTTCCGCAGACCAGAGTAGGTCATTGTCACGACCGACGCCAGTCTGGTGGGCTGGGGCGCGGTCTGGGAACCCCTGAAAACTCAGGGTCTATGGTTTCGGGAAGACTCTCTTCTCCCGATAAACATAATGGAACTGAGAGCGATATTCAATGCTCTCAAGGCTTGGCCTCGACTAGCAAAGGCCAATTTCATAAGGTTTCAATCAGACATCATGACGACTGTTACATATATCAACCATCAGGGGGTAACAAGGAGTTCCCTGGCGATGGAGGAGCATCCGGGGGAGTGGGAACTCCATCTGGAAATCTTTGCCCAAATAACTCAATTATGGGGCATTCCAGACATGGTTCTGATGGCCTCTCGTCAGAACTTCATGGTCCCTTGTTACGGGTCCAAATCCAGGGATCCCAAGGCGACTCTATTGGATACAATAGTAGCACCTTGGATCTTCAACCTAGCTTATGTATTCCCACCGTTTCCTCTCATTCCCAGGCTGGTAGCCAGGATCAATCTGGAGAGGGCTTCGGTGACCTTGATAGTTCCTGTGTGGCCACGCAGGACTTGGTATGCAGACCTGCTGAATGTGTCATCGGCTCCACCATGGAAGCTACCTTTGAGACAGGACCTTCTTATTCAGGGTCCATTCGAACATCCGAATCTGGTTTTCCTCCAACTGACTGCTTGGAGTTTGAACGCTTGATTTTATCAAAGCGTGGGTTTTCAGATTCTGTAATAGATACTCTAATTCAGGCTAGAAAGCCTGTAACTAGAAAAATTTACCATAATATATGGAAAAAATATATCTGTTGGTGTGAATCTAAAGGATTCCCATGGAACAAGATAAAAATTCCTAAGATTCTTTCCTTTCTACAAGAAGGTTTGGAGAAAGGATTTTCTGCGAGTTCTCTGAAGGGACAGATCTCTGCTTTATCTGTTTTACTTCACAAAAGGCTGGCAGCTGTGCCAGACGTTTAAGCGTTTGTTCAGGCTCTGGTTAGAATCAAGCCTGTTTACAGACCTTTAACGCTTCCCTGGAGTCTTAATCTAGTTCTTTCAGTTCTTCAAGGGGTTCCGTTTGAACCCTTACATTCCGTAGATATTAAGTTATTATCTTGGAAAGTTTTGTTTTAGGTTGCAATTTCTTCCGCTAGAAGAGTTTCTGAGTTATCTGCTCTGCAGTGTTCTCCGCCCTATCTGGTCCATGCAGATAAGGTGGTTTTACGTACTGAGCCTGGTTTTCTTCCGAAGGTTGTTTCCAACAAAAATATTAACCAGATAGTTGTACCTTCTTTGTGTCCGAATCCAGTTTCATAGAAGGAACGTTTGTTACACAATTTGGACGTTGTCCGTGCTCTAAAATTCTATTTAGATGCTACAAAGGATTTCAGACAAACATCTTCCTTGTTTGTTGTTTATTCTGGTAAAAGGAGAGGTCAAAAAGCAACTTCTACCTCTCTATCTTTTTGGCTTAAAAGCATCATCAGATTGGCTTATGAGACTGCCGGACGAAAGAATCACAGCTCATTCCACTAGGGCCGTGGTTTCCACATGGGCCTTTAAGAACGAGGCTTCTGTTGATCAGATATGTAAGGCAGCGACTTGGTCTTCACTGCACACTTTTACCAACTTTTACAAATTTGATACTTTTGCTTCTTCTGAGGCTATTTTTGGGAGAAAGGTTTTGCAAACCGTGGTGCCTTCCATCTAGGTGACCTGATTTGCTCCCTCCCATCATCCGTGTCCTAAAGCTTTGGTATTGGTTCCCACAAGTAAGGATGACGCCGTGGACCGGACACACCTATGTTGGAGAAAACAGAATTTATGTTTACCTGATAAATTACTTTCTCCAACGGTGTGTCCGGTCCACGGCCCGCCCTGGTTTTTTAATCAGGTCTGATGATTTATTTTCTTTAACTAGAGTCACCACGGTATCATATGATTTCTCCTATGCAAATATTCCTCCTTTACGTCGGTCGAATGACTGGGGAAGGCGGAGCCTAGGAGGGATCATGTGACCAGCTTTGCTGGGCTCTTTGCCATTTCCTGTTGGGGAAGAGAATATCCCACAAGTAAGGATGACGCCGTGGACCGGACACACCGTTGGAGAAAGTAATTTATCAGGTAAACATAAATTCTGTTTTTGAGCTGAAGACAGCTTAGTTTTTTCGGCGCAAATTTTATAATCTGTAGGAGTGGATTACTCTTAGGCTACTCCTAATGTTATATTTAATTTATTGATAGAGGTTTGTGCACGGATTGGCCCCGGAGGTCTGGGGTAGAATCCGGGAGAGTTTTTATTTTATGTGCGCGATCCGGCATCTGTGGGGTAATTTTCACGCCACAGGATCTTTTTTGGCGCGATCTCCGCTACCATGAAATCTGAGAAGGCATCTCACATCTTTTTAGAATAAGAGGTTGAGATGTGTGGGGGACAGTGTTTTCTGTACTTATTTCATGAACACTGTATTTCTATACAGTTTTATCATAATCAGATCAGATTAAAAACTTGTATTGATCAACAGCATACTGAAGTATCTTCTGCTGATGATGATTTCTCTGGCTCAGAGGATCCTACTTCAGAGAATGAAATTAATAACTCAACTTTTCTTTTTTAGATTGAATATATTCATTCTTTATTAAAGGAAGTATTAGGCTGCAACAACTAATCGGTAAGTTTGATCATAAAAATAGTTGTCAACAAATCTCATTATCAATTAGGTGGTAAGCGATTAGTTGGTCAGTTGCACAGCACCAGCTGCTTTAATCTGATGATCTACTGCAACTATTGTACAAAAAAAATTGAATTTATTTATTTTTTTTCTATCCGATTAATCGGACAATAATCATCCGATTAATCGGATAGAAAAAAAAATAATAAATAAAAATGTTTGCACACTACCATGTGCAGGAGTTCATCGGATTGAAGCAGCTGGTGCTGTGCAATTAACCAACAAATCGCTGACCACCTAATTGATAATGAGATTCTTTGACAACTATTTTTATGATCAATCTTACCGATTAGTTGTTGCAGCCCTAAGTGGATGTTGAGGAATCTAGTCCTGATAACAAGAATAGCAAACGTTTGAATTCTGTTTTTAAAACTTCTGATGTTACTCCTGAAGTTTTTCCCATTTCAGATGCTATCTCTCATATGTTTACTAAGGAATGGTCTAAACTTAGTACTTCTTTTAACTCTTCTTCTAGGTATAGAAATCTTTATCCTTTACCTGTGGCTAATTTAGAGTTTTTGGGAAAAGTCCCTAAGGTTGATGGGACTATTTCTACTCTGGCCAAATGTACTACTATTCCTATGGAAGATAGTACTTCTTTTAAGGATCCTTTAGATAGGAAGATTGAAACCTATCTTATAAAAGCATATTTACATACTGGTTATATTCTTAGACCTGCCATTTCTATGGCTGATGTTGCTGCTGCTTCAACTATTTGGTTGACAGTTTAGCTCAACATTTAATAGATCCTAAATTATCTAGCATTGTTCTTTTACCTCAACATACTAATCATTTCATTTGTGATGCTATAGTTGATGTAATTAAGATTGATATTCAATCTATGTCTTTAGCTATTCTTTCTAGAAGAGCTTTATGGCTTAAATCTTGGAATGCTGATATGGTGTCTAAATCTAGATTACTATCTTTATCATTTCAGGGTAGTAATTTATTTGGTTCTCAATTGGATTCTATTATTTCTGCTATTACTGGGGGAAAGGGAGTTTTTCTGCCCCAAGATAAGAAATCTAAGGGTAAATTTAAAGCTCTCAATTTTTCGTTCCTTTCGTCAGAATAGAGAACAAAAGACCTATCCTTCCCCTAAGGCCTCTGGCTCTAATTGGAGACCATCTCCTAATTGGAATAAATCCAAGCCTTATAAAAAACCAAATCCAGCCCCTACTGTTCAAAATCAGTGGATTCAGAATATTGTTTCTCAAGGGTATCGAATAGGTTTCAGAATAAGACCTCCCATGGGAAAATTCTTTCTCATGTTCCAACAACCCCTGTGAAGGCTTAGGCTTTTCGGAAATGCGTTTCAGACCTAGAGCTTTCAGGGGTGATTGTTCCAGTTCCTCTACAGGAACTGGGTTTGGGGTTTTATTCAAATCTATTCATTGTCTCAAAGAAAGAAGATTTGTTCAGACCAATTCTGGATCTGAAATTTTTAAATCGTTTTGTAAGAGCCCCTACTTTCAAGATGGTGACTATATGGACTATTCTGCCTTTTGTTCAGCAAGGTCATTTCATGTCCACTATAGACTTACAGGACACTTATCTTCACATTCTGATTCATCCAGACCACTACCATTTTCTGAGATTCTCTTTTCTAGACAAGCATTACCAATTTGTCGCTCTTTCATTTGGCCTAGCGACGGTTCCAAAAATCTTTTCAAAGGTTCTCAGTGCCCTTCTATCTGTAATCAGAGAGCAGGGTGTCGCAGTGTTTCCTTATTTGGACGAAATCTTGGTGCTAGCTCAATCTTTTCATTTTGCAGAATCTCACACAAAACAAATAGTGTGGTTTCTTCAAGAACATGGTTGGAGGATCAATTTACAAAAGAGTTTCTTGATTCTTCAGACAAGGGTCACCTTTTTAGGTTTCCTGATAGATTCAGTGTCCATGACTCTATCTCAGACAATAGACGAATGAAGTTGGTTTTAGCTTGTCTAAACCTTCAGTCTCTATCATTCCCTTCAGTAGCTATGTGCATGGAAGTTTTAGGTCTCATGACTGCAGCATCAGACGCGATCCCCTTTGCTTGTTTTCATATGAGACCTCTAACGCTATGCATGTTGCACAAATGGTGCAGGGATTATACTCTGATATCACAACTGATATACTTAAATCCCAACACTAAACTCTCTCTGATTTGGTGGTTAGACCATCACCTTATTGTTCAAGGGGCCTCATTTGTTCGTCCTTCTTGGACTGTGATCACAACAGATGCAAGTCTTACAGGTTGGGGAGCTGTCTGGGGGTCTCTAACAGCACAATGGGTTTGGAAACCTCAAGAGGCGAGGTTACCAATCAATGTTTTAGAACTCTGTACTATTTTCAGAGATCTTCAGGCGTGGCCTCTATTGAAGAGAGAACTTTACATTCATTTTCAAACAGACAATATCACAACAGTGGCATATGTCATTCATCAAGGAGGGACTTGCAGTCCTTCAGCAATGAAATAAGTATCTCTGATACTTTCTTGGGCAGAATCCAACTCTTGTCAAATATCTGCGATTCATATCCCAGGTGTAGACAATTGGGAAGCGGATTATCTCAGCCGTCAGACTGTACATCCAGGGGAGTGGTCTCTCTATCCAGATGTTTTTTCATTTTGTACAGATGTGGGGTCTTCCAGAAATAGATCTGATGGCCTCTCGTCTAAACAAGAAGCTTCCCAGATATCTTTCCAGGCCCAGGGATCCTCACGCGGAGAAGGTGGATGCCTTAGCAGTTCCTTGGTTTTACCAACCTGCTTATATTTTTACGCCTCTGGTTCTTCTTCCAAGGGTGATCTCCAAGATCATATTGGAACATTCTCATGTGTTTCTGATAGCACCAGCATGGCCTCACACGTTCAGGTATGCGGATCTTGTCCGGATGTCCAGTTGCCAGCCTTGGCCACTTCCTTTAAGGCCAGACCTTCTGTCTCAAGGGCCGTTTTTCCATCAGGATCTCAAATCTCTAAATTTGATGGCATGGAAATTGAACACTTAGTGTTTAGTCATAGAGGTTTCTCTAACTCTGTGATTAACACTATGATACAGGCGCATAAGTCTGTTTAAAGGAAAATTTATCATCGGGTTTGGAAAACCTATATTTCATTGTGTTCCACTCATAATTATTCTTGTCATTCTTTCAGAATTCCTAGGATTTTACAGTTTCTTCAGGATGGTTTGCTATCTTGTGGAGTTTTTTCAAACTGCAAGTTTCCATTTAATTTTAAGCTGTAGTGGAGACTCAACTAAAAATGGTTCACTTCTGTTCGGCCAATACAAATTGCTGTTGTATTGTATTATTGTAAGAGAGATCACTGTACCTTGTTCAGACAAACCCCTGAAGTACTGGGCAGTTAATAAACTCAGATTTCCAGCTCTGGCTAAAATGACCCAAAATTATCTTTCTGCCCCATGCAGTAGTGCTGAAAGTGAAAGACTGTTCAGCTTAGCATCAAACGACATTACTGATAGCAGAAACAGACGTATAGCTGAACATACAGAGATGCTTCTGTTCCTTAAAAAGAACTTGCCACTAACTTTTGAAAAATTATTATAATTGCTAGATTGCCTGTTTTACTGCTAGTTCTTATCTTGCACAATTATGCTCAAAACATACTGTACTCTGAGGAACATCCTTAGCTTATATAATTGCAGGAAGAGTGTTCATTGGAAAAATTAAGTTAATTCCTATGAACACACATCTTACAATAATAGGACTAGATTTAGATTACATTTGATATATAAGCTTTACCAATGCTCTGTTCACATTTCCAACTCAATAGACTCTAATGGAGTTGGACATGCAATGAGAGCATTGGTAAAGCTTACCAGTCAAATGTAAGCTAGCCCATAGTGTTCCCCATGTTTAAACAGTGCACTGGTATATTTTTTACTGCATTGCACTTTTGGTTGGTTGTGATACTACATTTGTTATTTATTGTTTTTATGAATATATTTTAATGTAATATTTTTTATTTATAAACGTGTTCTGTGAAATTTCTTTGAGTTTTTACAACTTTGTGACAACATGCAAATAAAACTTATTATTTCATAATATCTTTTGAGTTATAGTTCTTCATAATTATAAAGAAGCTATCTTAACTCATTAGTCAGTATTGTGCTTGGGAAACATGACTTAAAAAAGTATCGGTAATTGGTATCGTCAAGTATTTAAAAAAAAGTATCGGTACTTGTACTCAGTCTTAAAAAAAAATGGTATCGGTGCAACCCTAATAGAAAGATTGCTAAACTTCCTGATATTCACTGTTTTATTCAGGCTTTGATTTGTATCAAACCTGTTATTAAATCTATTTCTCCTCCTTGCAGTCTCAATTTGGTTTTGAAGATTTTGCAAGCTCCTCCTTTTGAGCCTATGCATTCTTTGGATATTAAATTACTTTCTTGGAAAGTGTTATTTCTTTTGGCTATCTCTTCTGCTAGAACACTTTCCGAATTGTCTGCTTTCTCTTGTGAGTCTCCTTTATCTGATTTTCTATCAAGATAAAGCTATTTTGCGGACTTCATTTAAATTTTTGCCTAAAGTTGTGAATTCCAACAACATCAATAGGTAAATTGTTGTTCCTTCCTTATGTCCTAATCCTAAGAATACTCTTAAAAGGTCTTTACAGTCTTTGGATGTGGTAAGAACTATGATATATTATGTTGAGGCTACTAAAGATTTCAGAAAGACTTCTAGTCTATTTGTTATTTTTCTGGCTCCAGGAAAGGTCAGAAATCCTCTGCCATTTCTTCTACAAGATATGACGAGTCCACGGATTTCATCCTTACTTGTGGGATAATAACCTCCTGCTAACAGGAAGTGGCAAAGAGCACCACAGCAGAGCTATATATATATGTATATATATATATATATATATATATATATCTCCTCCCTTCCCTCCACCTCCAGTCATCCTCTTTGCCTGTGTTAGTAATAGGAAGAGGTAAAGTGAGGTTTTAGTTTAGGTTCTTCAATCAAGAAGTTTTTTATTTTAAAATGGTGCAAGTGAGTAATATTTTTCTCAGGGGGAAATCGTCAGTCTATTGCTTCCCAAGAGGAGTGGAGACATATGATTTTCTGCCCTGATGTTGAGGATCTTAGCTAACATTATCTAAGATCCATGATGGTTCCCACAACACAGCTGAAGGTAGTGTGAGAAAATCTTCAGTGTAGAGAACGGTGTCTTGCTACAAGCAGCATTGAGGTATATTCAGTCTTTTGTTTCTGGGGAGACTTGATGCATCAGAACAGGCTGCCATTGTCCCCTATATGGGGAAATGTAAGCAGTATGCACTATATGAAAAGAAGTGGTGTACCTGAAATCCCTTTATTTTATTTTATTTGCCAAAGTATGTAAATATACCTTTGTTGCTTGTTTTGGGCTGGACGCTGGGAGTTGCGGTTTGCTTAAGGGCTGTTTAAGGGCTGGCATGCAGGACTGCAGTGTTACGATGTTGTTTGCATATACAAGAGGGCACATATAATCGTTATATATTGTCTTTTTGCATATCTAAGCAAGTGGATGCAATACTAAGAGAGTATTTTGGGCACTTTAAAATAGTTTTTTCTGTTCCAAACACGTTTTTGCAGATATCGGGAAAAATAGTTGCGCTTTTAAAATTTAAAGGCGCAGTACAGTTTTTTTGGCATTAACTTTTTCGCATTAAATTTGAATTCAGAGCCCAATATTTCTCTTGTTAAGTGTATCCAGTCCACGGATCATCCATTACTTATGGGATATTCTCCTTCCCAACAGGAAGTTGCAAGAGGATCACCCACAGCAGAGCTGCTATATAGCTCCTCCCCTAACTTTCATATCCAGTCATTCTCTTGCAAGCCTCAACCAAGATGGAGGTCGTAAGAGGAGTGTGGTGTTTTATACTTAGTTTATTCTTCAATCAAAAGTTTGTTATTTTTAAATGGTGCCGGAGTGTACTGTTTATCTCAGGCAGTATTTAGAAGAAGAATCTGCCTGCGTTTTCTATGATCTTAGCAGAAGTAACTAAGATCCATGGCTGTTCTCACATATTCTGAGGAGTGAGGTAACTTCAGAGAGGGAATGGCTTGCAGGTTTTCCTGCAATAAGGTATGTGCAGTTAATATTTTTCTAGGGATGGAATTTGCTAGAAAATGCTGCTGATACCGAACTAAAGTAAGTAAAGCCTTAAATGCAGTTATAGCTACTGGTATCAGGCTTATTAATAGAGATGCATACTCTTATAAAAATGTAATATAAAACGTTTGCTGGCATGTTTAATCGTTTTTATATGTGTTTGGTGATAAAACTTATTGGGGCCTAGTTTTTTTCAACATGGCTGGCTTGAATTTTGCATAGAAACAGTTTCCTTAGGCTTTCCACTGTTGTAATATGAGTGGGAGGGGCCTATTTTGCCGTTTTTTTGCACAGCAAAAATTACAGACACAGACATCCAGCTTCTTCCTGCATGATCCAGGACATCTCTGGAGGGCTCAAAAGGCTTCAAAGTCGTTTCTGAGGGAGGTAAAAAGCCACAGTAGAGCTGTGGCAGTTGTGACTGTTTGAAAAAAAACGTTTTTGTCTTTTATTATTCCGTTTTGGGTATTAAGGGGTTAATCATCCATTTGCAAGTGGGTGCAATGCTCTGCTAACTTGTTACATACACTGTAAAAATTTTGTTAGTGTAACTGCCTTTTTTCACTGTTATTTCAAATTTTGACAAAATTTGTGTTTCTTAAAGGCGCAGTAACGTTTTTTTATATTGCTTGTAAACTTGTTTTAAAGTGTTTTCCAAGCTTGCTAGTCTCATTGCTAGTCTGTGTAAACATGTCTGACACAGAGGAAACTACTTGTTCATTATGTTTGAAAGCCATGGTGGAGCCCCATAGGAGAATGTGTACTAAATGTATTGATTTCACCTTAAACAGTAAAGATCAGTCTTTAACTATAAAAGAAATATCACCAGAAGATTCTGACGAGGGGGAAGTTATGCCGACTAACTCTCCCCACGTGTCAGACCCTTTGCCTCCCGCTCAGGGGATGCACGCTAATATGGCGCCAATTACATCAGGGACGCCCATAGCGATTACCTTGCAGGACATGGCTGCAATCATGAATAATACCCTGTCAGAGGTATTATCCAGGTTGCCTGAATTAAGAGGCAAGCACGATTGCTCTGGGGTTAGGAGAAATACAGAGCGCGCAGATGCTGTAAGGGCCATGTCTGATACTGCGTCACAATATGCAGATCATGCGGACGGAGAGCTTCAGTCTGTGGGTGACATCTCTGATTCGGGGAAACCTGATTCAGAGATTTCTAATTTTAAATTTAAGCTTGAGAACCTCCATGTGTTGCTTGGGGAGGTATTAGCTGCTCTGAATGACTGTAACACAGTTGCAGTACCAGAGAAATTGTGTAGGCTGGATAAATACTATGCGGTACCGGTGTGTACTGATGTTTTTCCTATACCTAAAAGGCTTACAGAAATTATTAGCAAGGAGTGGGATAGACCGGGTGTGCCTTTTTCCCCACCTCCTATATTTAGAAAAATGTTTCCAATAGACGCCACTACACAGGACTTATGGCAGACGGTCCCTAAGGTGGAGGGAGCAGTTTCTACTTTAGCAAAGCGTACTACTATCCCGGTTGAGGACAGTTGTGCTTTTTCAGATCCAATGGATAAAAAATTGGAGGGTTACCTTAGAAAATGTTTATTCAACAAGGTTTTATTTTACAGCCCCTTGCATGCATTGCGCCTGTCACGGCCGCGGCGGCATTCTGGTTTGAGGCCCTGGAAGAGGCCATCCATACAGCTCCATTGACTGAAATTATTGACAAGCTTAGAACACTTAAGCTAGCTAACTCATTTGTTTCTGATGCCATTGTTCATTTGACTAAACTAAAGGCTAAGAATTCCGGATTCGCCATCCAAGCGCATAGGGCGCTATGGCTTAAATCCTGGTCAGCTGACGTGACTTCGAAGTCTAAATTACTCAACATTCCTTTCAAGGGGCAGACCTTATTCGGGCCTGGTTTGAAGGAAATTATTGCTGACATTACTGGACGTAAGGGTCACACCCTTCCTCAGGACAGGGCCAAAGCAAAGGCCAAACAGTCTAATTTTCGTGCCTTTCGAAATTTCAAGGCAGGTGCAGCATCAACTTCCTCCGCTTCAAAACAAGAGGGAACTTTTGCTCAATCTAAGCAGGCCTGGAAACCTAACCAGTCCTGGAACAAAGGCAAGCAGGCCAGAAAGCCTGCTGCTGCCTCTAAGACAGTATGAAGGAACGGCCCCCTATCCGGCGACGGATCTAGTAGGGGGCAGACTTTCTCTCTTCGCCCAGGCGTGGGCAAGAGATGTTCAGGATCCCTGGGCGTTGGAGATCATATCTCAGGGATATCTTCTGGACTTCAAAGCTTCCCCTCCACAAGGGAGATTTCATCTTTCAAGGCTATCTGCAAATCAGATAAAGAAAGAGGCATTCCTACGCTGTGTGCAAGACCTCCTAGTTATGGGAGTGATCCATCCAGTTCCGCGGACGGAACAAGGACAGGGTTTTTATTCGAATCTGTTTGTGGTTCCCAAAAAAGAGGGAACCTTCAGACCAATTTTGGATCTAAAGATCTTAAACAAATTCCTCAGAGTTCCAGCTTTCAAAATGGAAACTATTCGGACCATCCTACCCATGATCCAAGAAGGTCAGTACATGACCACAGTGGACTTAAAGGATGCCTACCTTCACATACCGATTCACAAAGATCATCATCGGTTTCTAAGGTTTGCCTTTCTAGACAGGCATTACCAATTTGTAGCTCTTCCCTTCGGGTTGGCTACAGCCCCGAGAATCTTTACAAAGGTTCTGGGCTCACTTCTGGCGGTTCTAAGACCGCGAGGCATAGCGGTGGCTCCGTATCTAGACGACATCCTGATACAGGCGTCAAGCTTTCAAGTTGCCAAGTCTCATACAGAGATAGTTCTGGCATTTCTGAGGTTGCACGGGTGGAAAGTGAACAAGGAAAAGAGTTCTCTATCCCCACTCACAAGAGTCTCCTTCTTAGGGACTCTTATAGATTCTGTAGAAATGAAAATTTACCTGACTGAGTCCAGGTTATCAAAACTTCTAAATGCTTGCCGTGTTCTTCACTCCATTCCACGCCCTTCGGTAGCTCTGTGTATGGAGGTAATCGGCTTAATGGTAGCGGCAATGGACATAGTGCCATTTGCGCGCCTTCATCTCAGACCGCTGCAATTATGCATGCTGAGTCAGTGGAATGGGGATTACACAGATTTGTCCCCTCTGCTAAATCTGGATCAAGAAACCAGAGATTCTCTTCTCTGGTGGTTGTCTCGTGTACACCTGTCCAAGGGTATGACCTTTCGCAGGCCAGATTGGACAATTGTAACAACAGATGCCAGCCTTCTAGGTTGGGGTGCAGTCTGGAATTCCCTGAAGGCACAGGGATCGTGGACTCAGGAGGAGAAACTCCTTCCAATAAATATTCTGGAGTTAAGAGCGATATTCAATGCTCTTCTGGCTTGGCCTCAGTTAGCAACACTGAGGTTCATCAGATTTCAGTCGGACAACATCACGAGTGGCTTACATCAACCATCAAGGGGGAACCAGGAGTTCCCTAGCGATGTTAGAAGTCTCAAAGATAATTCGCTGGGCAGAGTACCACTCTTGCCACCTGTCAGCAATCCATATCCCAGGCGTGGAGAACTGGGAGGCGAATTTTCTAAGTCGTCAGACTTTCCATCCGGGGGGAGTGGGAACTCCATCCGGAGGTGTTTGCTCAGTTGATTCATCGTTGGGGCAAACCAGAGTTGGATCTCATGGCGTCTCGCCAGAACGCCAAGCTTCCTTGTTACGGATCCAGGTCCAGGGACCCAGAAGCGACGCTGATAGATGCTCTAGCAGCGCCTTGGTTCTTCAACCTGGCCTATGTGTTTCCACCGTTTCCTCTGCTCCCTCGACTGATTGCCAAAATCAAACAGGAGAGAGCATCGGTGATTCTGATAGCACCTGCGTGGCCACGCAGGACTTGGTATGCAGACCTAGTGGACATGTCATCCTTTCCACCATGGACTCTGCCTCTAAGACAGGACCTTCTGATACAAGGTCCTTTCAATCATCCAAATCTAATTTCTCTGAGACTGACTGCATGGAGATTGAACGCTTGATTCTATCAAAGCGTGGCTTCTCCGAGTCAGTCATTGATACTTTAATACAGGCACGAAAGCCTGTTACCAGGAAAATCTACCACAAGATATGGAGTAAATATCTTTATTGGTGTGAATCCAAGAATTACTCATGCCGTTTGAACCCCTTCATTCTATTGATATTAAACTTTTATCTTGGAAAGTTCTGTTTTTGATGGCTATTTCCTCGGCTCGGAGAGTCTCTGAGCTATCTGCCTTACAATGTGATTCTCCTTATCTGATTTTTCATGCAGATAAGGTAGTCCTGCGTACCAAACCTGGGTTTTACCTAAGGTGGTTTCTAACAAGAATATCAATCAAGAGATTGTTGTTCCATCATTGTGTCCTAATCCTTCTTCAAAGAAGGAACGTCTTTTAAATAATCTGGACGTAGTCCGTTCCTTGAAGTTTTACTTACAAGCTACTAAAGATTTTCATCAAACATCTACCCTGTTTGTCGTTTACTCTGGACAGAGGAGAGGTCAAAAAGCTTCGGCAACCTCTCTTTCCTTTTGGCTTCGGAGCATAATACGCCTAGCCTATGAGACTGCTGGACAGCAGCCCCCTGAAAGGATTACAGCTCATTCTACTAGAGCTGTGGCTTCCACCTGGGCCTTTAAAAATGAGGCCTCTGTTGAACAGATTTGCAAGGCCGCGACTTGGTCTTCGCTTCACACTTTTTCCAAATTTTACAAATTTGATACTTTTGCTTCTTCGGAGGCTGTTTTTGGGAGAAAGGTTCTTCAGGCAGTGGTTCCTTCCGCTTAATCCTGCCTTGTCCCTCCCATCATCCGTGTACTTTAGCTTTGGTATTGGTATCCCATAAGTAATGGATGATCCGTGGACTGGATACACTTAACAAGAGAAAACATAATTGATGCTTACCTGATAAATTTATTTCTCTTGTAGTGTATCCAGTCCACGGCCCGCCCTGTCCTTTTAAGGCAGGTCTAAATTTTAATTAAACTACAGTCACCACTGCACCCTATGGTTTCTCCTTTCTCTGTTTGTTTTCGGTCGAATGACTGGATATGACAGTTAGGGGAGGAGCTATATAGCAGCTCTGCTGTGGGTGATCCTCTTGCAACTTCCTGTTGGGAAGGAGAATATCCCATAATTAATGGATGATCCGTGGACTGGATACACTACAAGAGAAATAAATTTATCAGGTAAGCATAAATTATGTTTTTAAGCAAAGTACAACCATTATTAATATTGCTAGTCTGTTTAACATGTCTGACACTGAGGAGGAAACTCCTTGCTATATGTGTTTAGATGCCACTGTGGAACCCCCTCTGTTTTTTTTGTCCCTCGTGTACTGAGAGGGCCTTACAATGTAAAGCACAAATTATATGTAAAGAAAATGTGTCTAAAGATGATTCTCAGTCTGAGGAGAATCAGGGTATACCGCTAACTTCTCCCCAAGCGTCACAACCTTTATCGCCCACCCAAGCGACGCCTGGTTCTTCAACCGCGTCTAATTCATTTACTCTGCAGGATATGGCTGCAGTTATGTCTACTACCCTTACAGAGGTATTATCTAAGTTGCCAGTGTTACAGGGTAAACGCAGTAGGACAGAGGTCAATGTGAATGCTGAGTCCTCTGATGCGTTGTTAGCTATTTCCGATGTACCCTCACAGGGATCTGAATTGGGGTTCAGGGAACTTCTGTCTGAGGGGGAACTTTCCGATTCGGGAAGTGCGTTACCTCAGATGGACTCGGACGTCATGTCCTTTAAATTTAAGCTTGAACACTTCCGTCTGTTAGGGAGGTTTTAGCGACTCTGGATGACTGTGACCCTATTGTGGTACCACCAGAGAAATTGTATAAGATGGACAAATACTTAGAGGTACCTGCTAACACTGACGTTTTTCCGGTTCCTAAGAAAATAAGAGATTATTAAGAGGGAATGAGACAGACCGGTATCCCGTTTTCACCCTCTCCTAATTTCAAGAAGATGTATCCTATATCTGACACTGTTCGGGACTCTTGGCAAACAGTCCCTAAGGTGGAAGGAGCTATATCTACCCTGGCTAAGCGTACAACTATTCCTATTGAGGACAGCTGTGCTTTCAAAGACCCTATGGATAAGAAATTGGAGGCTCTTCTAAAGAAATTGTTTATTCAACAGGGTTTCCTCTTACAACCAACGGCCTGCATTGTACCAGTTACCACTGCAGCGGCCTTCTGGTTTGAGGCCTTAGAAGAGTCCCTTAAGACTGAGACTCCTTTAGAGGATATTTTAGATAGAATTAAGGCTCTTAAGATGGCTAATTCTTTTATTACAGATGCCGCCTTTCAGATTGCCAAGATGGCGGCTAAGAATGCAGGATTTGCTATTTTAGCGCGTAGAGCGTTATGGTTAAAATCTTGGTCTGCTGATGTGTCATCTAAATCAAAGCTTTTGGCTATTCCTTTCAAAGGGAAAACCCTATTCGGGCCTGACTTGAAGGAGATCATTTCTGACATTACGGGAGCTAAGGGTCATCTCCTACCTCAGGATAGAACGGCTAAACTGAGGGGTAAACAAAATAATTTTTCTTCTTTTCGGAACTTTAAAGAAGTCCCCCCTTTTTCCTCTTCCTCCGCCAAGCAGGAAGGTAATTTTGCTCAGGCCAAATCTGTCTGGAGACCCAACCAGACTTGGAACAAGGGTAAACAACCCAAGAAGCCCACTGCTGCTACCAAAACAGCATGAAGGGGCGGCCCTCGATCCGGGACCGGTTCTAGTAGGGGGCAGACTTTCTCTCTCTGCCCAGGATTGGGTAAGAGATGTTCAGGACCCCTGGACACTGGAAATCGTGTCCCAAGGATATCAACTGGAATTCAAAAATTCTCTCCCAAGGGGGGAGGTTTCTTCTTTCACGATTGTCTGTAGACCAGATAAAAAGAGAGGCGTTCTTACGTTGTGTAAAAGACCTCTCTACTATGGGAGTAATTCGTCCCGTTCCAATACTGGAACAGGGGCAGGGGTTTTACTCAAATCTTTTCTTGGTCCCCAAAAAAGAGGGTACGTTCGACCTATTTTAGATCTAAAAAGTCTAAACAAGTTTCTCAGAGTCCCATGCTTCAAGATGGAGACTCTTCGAACAATTCTGCCATTGATCCAGGAGGGTCAATATATGCCTACCGTGGACTTAAAGGATGCATACCTTCATATTCCTATCCACAGGGATCATCACCAGTTCCTAAGGTTTGCCTTCCTGGACAAACATTTTCAGTTCGTGGTTCTTCCCTTCTGGTTGGCCACAGCACCCAGGATCTTCACAAAGGTTCTAGGGTCCCTTCTAGCGGTTCTCAGACCGCGGGGTATTGCAGTGGCGCCTTATCTGGACGATATTCTGATCCAGGCGTCGTCCTACCATCTGACAAAATCTCACACAGACATGGTTCTGTCCTTTCTGAGGACTTATGGGTGGAAGGTGAATCTAGAAAAGAGTTCATTAATTCCACAGACCAAGGTTCCCTTCCTGGGAACTCTAATAGATTCCATATCCATGAAAATTTTCTTGACAGAGGTCAGAGAATTAAAGATTCTGAATACATGCCGAGCCCTTCAGTCCAATCCTCGGCCATCAGTGGCCCAGTGCATGGAGGTAATTGGATTGATGGTGGCGGCAATGGACATCATTCCGTTTGCTCGTTTTCATCTCAGACCACTAGAGCTGAGCATTCTCAGACAGTGGAATGGAGATTATGCAAATTTGTCTCCTCAGATAGATCTGGATCAGGAGACAAGAGACTCTCTTCTTTGGTGGTTGTCTCAGGATCATCTGTCCCAAGGGACGTGCTTCCGAAGACCCTCATGGGTGATAGTGACGAGGGACGCCAGCCTTCTAGGTTGGGGTGCAGTCTGGAATTCCCTGAAGGCTCAGGGTGTGTGGACTCAGTCGGAGTCAATTCTTCCAATCAATATTCTGGAATTGAGGGCAATATTCAATGCGCTTCAGACGTGGCCTCAGTTGGCTTCGGCCAAATTCATTCGCTTTCAGTCGGACAACATCACGACTGTGGCTTAAATCAATCATCAGGGAGGAACAAGGAGTTCCTAAGCAATGACAGACGTATCCAAGATAATTCGGTGGGCGGAGGCCCACTCATGTTATCTGTCAGCAATCTACATCCCAGGAGTGGACAACTGGGAAGTGGACTTTTTAAGCAGACAGACGTTTCATCTGGGGGAGTGGGAACTCCATCCTGAGGTCTTTGCCACTCTGATCCTCAGATGGGGCAGACCGGAGTTGGATCTGATGGCATCTCGTCAGAATGCCAAACTTCCAAGATACGGATCCAGGTCAAGGCCGAACTGATAGATGCCTTGGCAGTGCCTTGGTCATTCAATCTAGCTTATCTGTTTCCACCGTTTGCTCTCCTTCCCCGGGTGATTGCTCGGATCAAACAGGAGAGGGCTTCAGTAATTCTAATCGCGCCTGCGTGGCCTCGCAGGACTTGGTATGCCGATCTAGTGGATATGTCCTCTCTGCCGCCGTGGAAGCTTCCATTGAGGCAGGACCTTCTAATTCAGGGACCTTTCCAACATCCAAATCTAGTTTCTCTGCAACTGACTGCCTGGAGATTGAACGCTTGATTTTATCTAAGCGGGGGTTCTCTGGTTCGGTCATTGATACTTTGATTCAGGCACGTAAGCCTGTCACCAGAAAGATCTATCATAAGATATGGCGTAAATATCTTAGTTGGTGCGAATCCAGGGGCTACTCATGGAGTAGAGTTAAGATTCCTAGGATTTTGTCTTTTCTCCAAGAAGGATTGGAGAAAGGGTTATCAGTGAGTTCCTTAAAGGGACAAATCTCTGCTTTGTCAATTTTGCTACACAAACGTTTGGCAGATGTTCCAGACGTTCAGTCTTTTTGTCAGGCTCTAACCAGAATTAAGCCTGTGTTTAGACCAATTGCTCCACCCTGGAGTTTGAATTTAGTTCTTAATGTTCTTCAAGGGGTTCCGTTTGAATCCATGCATTCCATAGATATTAAGTTGTTATCTTGGAAAGTTTTATTTTTGGCTGCTATTTCTTCTGCTCGTAGAGTTTCGGAGCTTTCAGCGCTACAATGTGATTCGCCTTATCTTATCTTCCATTCTGATACGGTGGTTTTACGTACCAAACCTAGTTTCCTTCCTAAGGTTGTTTCTAATAAGAATATTAATCAGGAAATTGTGGTTCCTTCACTATGTCCTAACCCTTCTTCTAAGAAGGAGCGTATGTTGCATAACTTGGACGTGGTCCGTGCCCTGAAGTTTTACTTGCAGGCGACTAAGGATTTCCGACAATCATCTTCATTATTCATTGTCTTTTCTGGAAAGCGTAGGGGTCAGAAAGCTACGGCTACTTCTCTTTCTTTTTGGCTGAAGAGTATCATCCGTCTGGCGTATGAGACTGCTGGACAGCAGCCTCCTGAAATAATTACGGCTCATTCTACTAGGGCTGTGGCTTCCTCATGGGCATTTAAAAGCGATGCTTCTGTTGAACAGATTTGCAAGGCTGCAACTTGGTCGTCTCTTCACACTTTTTCCAAATTTTCCAAATTTGATACTTTTGTTTCTTCTGAGGGTGGTTTTGGGAGAAAGGTTCTTCAAGCAGTGGTGCCTTCCATTTAGGTTCCTGTCTTGTCCCTCCCTTTCCTCCGTGTCATGTAGCTTTGGTATTGTATCCCACAAGTAAGGATGAAATCCTTGGACTCGTCATATCTTGTAGAAGAAAAGGAAATTTATGCTTACCTGATAAATTTATTTCTTCTACGATATGACGAGTCCACGGCCCACCCTGTCATTTTTAAGACAGGTATATATTATGTTTTTGTTAAACTTCAGTCACCTCTGCACCTTTGGCTTTTCCTTTCTCTTCCTAACTTCGGTTGAATAACTGGAGGTGGAGGGAAGGGAGGAGCTATATATACAGCTCTGCTGTGGTGCTCTTTGCCACTTCCTGTTAGCAGGAGGTTAATATCCCACAAGTAAGGATGGAATCCGTGGACTCATCATATCGTAGAAGAAATATATTTATCAGGTAAGCATAAATTTCCTTTTCTTTTGCATCTTGGTTGAAACTTTTGATTCACAAAGCTTATTTGGAGGCGGGGCAGTCTCCGCCTCAGAGAATTACAACTCATTCTACTAGATCAGTTGCCACTTCTTGGGCTTTTAAGAATGAAGCTTCAGTTGATCAAATTTGCAAAGCAGCAACTTGGTCTTCTTTGCATACTTTTACAAAATGTTACCATTTTACTGTGTTTGCTTCCTCGGAAGCAGTGTTTGGTAGAAAGGTTCTTCAAGCAGTTGTCTCAGTTTGATTCTAATGCCTTTTGATTTGAGTTTTTTTGTTTTTTTTTGAAAGGAAACTTATTTTTTTTATGGACTCTCACCTCTTACATCAAAGAATGTATAATTTATGTAAGAACTTACCTGATAAATTAATTTCTTTCATAGTGGCAAGAGTCCATGAGACCCACCCTATTTTTAGTGGTTATGATTTTTTGTGTAAAGCACTATTTCTTTCATGTAATTAGCAAGAGTCCATGAGCTAGTGACATATGGGATATACATTCCTACCAGGAGGGGCAAAGTTTCCCAAACCTCAAAATGCCTATAAATACACCCCTCACCACACCCACAAATCAGTTTTACAAACTTTGCCTCCTGTGGAGGTGGTGAAGTAAGTTTGTGCTAGATTCTTCGTTGATATGCGCTCCGCAGCAGGTTGGAGCCCGGTTTTCCTCTCAGCGTGCAGTGAATGTCAGAGGGATGTGAAGAGAGTATTGCCTATTTGAATTCAATGATCTCCTTCTACGGGGTCTGTTTCATAGGTTCTCTGTTATCGGTCGTAGAGATTCATCTCTTACCTCCCTTTTCAGATCGACGATATACTCTTATATATACCATTACCTCTACTGATTCTCGTTTCAGTACTGGTTTGGCTTTCTACTACATGTAGATGAGTGTCCTGGGGTAAGTAAGTCTTATTTTCTGTGACACTCTAAGCTATGGTTGGGCACTTTTATATAAAGTTCTAAATATATGTGTTTAAACATTTATTTGCCTCGATTCAGGATGTTCAACGTTCCTTATTTCAGACAGTCAGTTTCATATTTGGGATAATGCATATGAATAAATCATTTTTTTCTTACCTTAAAATTTGACTTTTTTCCTGTGGGCTGTTAGGCTCGCGGCGGCTTAAAATGCTTCATTTTATTGCGTCATTCTTGGCGCGGACTTTCTTGGTCGTCATACGTGTCGCCGGAAGTTGCGTCATTTTTTTTGACGTTTTTTGCGCCAAAAAATTTCGGCGTTACCGGATGTGGCGCCATTTTTGGCGCCAAATAATGTGGGCGGCTTTTTTTGGCGCTAAAAAATTCGAGCGTCATTGTTGTCTCCACAATATTTAAGTCTCATTATTTATTGCTTCTGGTTGCTAGAAGCTTGTTCATTGTCATTTTTTTCCCATTCCTGAAACTGTCATTTAAGGAATTTGATCATTTTTGCTTTATATGTTGTTTTTTCTATTACATATTGCAAGATGTCTCAGATTGTCCCTGAATCAGAAGCCACTTCTGGAAAAACGCTTAACTGAGTTTCAGTTCTACCAAAGCTAAGTTCATTTTTTATGTTTACTTTAAGATCAAGTATCAGATTATGATTTATTTTAGCATTGTTAAAGGACAACATTTACTAGACTAGGTGCTGTTGCATTTGTCTTGTTGTTTTGCATTTATTGATTATGCAAGTCCACTGTATTGACTGGTCCTTTAAACTGGACTATCATGCTAATAATTTCATTTGTGTCTTCATTTTATTGAATATTTTCGCAAATGAGGGTTAATCTATGTCTTAAGCTATTTTAGCTAGAAGAATTTTGTTTTAAGATAATCAATTATTTGTTTTATAATTGGATTCAATTCTTAACTGTTACTCTGGGCTTCAAGATTGAGTTCTAAGACTAAAACTTTAAGCTTATACTAGTTTAGTTGTTCTTATTAAGGAACGAATTCCTGAGTTCTTTCCCAAGTAACATGTTTGTAATTGGTGTTCGAAATCAGCTCCCTAATATTGCGATGTTCGTGCCGTATTCCAGCTTGGCTGGTAAGGGGCAGGTTAAGACTTCTTTGAAATTTATTTGGTTCTATTTTGTCCAAATTTCTTTGATTTTATTCCAGTAAGGCTAACACTTTCTTTAAGTGTGTTTCTGTCCTATATATTTTGGGTACTGTTGAAGCATGGCTGGGCACCCATGGGGTTCAAGCGCTGCTCAGACCTGGAATCTTCTGGGGTATTTCTTCCAGTTCCTTTTTTAGGAACCGGGTTTGGAGTTTTATTCAAACTATTTTGCCTTTTTATGGTCATTTGATAGCATTATTTGTTTTCATTAGATACAATAAATGCATATTTTCATTTTTCTGTTTTCATTCAGATTATTTTCTGAGGATGCGGAATCTCATATGATTCACTTGCTCTCAGGACATAGTTAGAGGATCTTTTTTTCGAAAGCTCTTGATTCCTCACACAAGGGTCACCTTTTTTTAGGTTTCCAGAAAGTTTGTGTCACTGTCTTTGTCTCTATCAGACGCGGGATAATTCTATTGGGTTCCGTCTGTCGGTACCTTTAGTCTCTATTATTTCCTTCAGTTGCTATATATGCATAGAAGTTTTAGGTCTTATGGCCACGGCATTGGATTCAATTCCCTTTGCTCATTTTCACTAGAAAGAACCTTTCCAGTCTTTTATGAGTATTGTTTCTTCTAGAATATGGTTGGAGGATCAATTTACCAAAAAGTTTGTTGATTCCTCAGACAAGGGTAACCTTTTTTAGGTTTCCTGATAGATTCAGTGTCCTTGACTCTGTCTCTGATGGACAAGAGACGTCTGAAATTGGTTTCAGCTTGTCGAAACCTTCAGTCTCAATCTTTCCCTTCGGTAGCCTTATGCATGGAAATTCTAGGTCTTATGACTGCTGCATTGGACGCGGTTCCCTTTGCTCGTTTTCACATGCAACCTCTTCAGCTCTGTATGCTGAACCAGTGGTGCAGGGATTATACAAAGATATCTAAATTAATATCTTTAAAACCGATTGTTCGACACTTTCTGACGTGGTGGACAGACCACCATCGTTTAATTCAGGGGGCTTCTTTTGTTCTTCCAACCTGGACTGAGATTTCAACAGATGCAAGTCTGACAGGTTGGGGAGCTGTTTGGGGGTCTCTGACAGCACAAGGGGTTTGGGAATCTCAGGAGGTGAGATTACCAATCAATATTTTGGAACTCCGTGCAATTTTCAGAGCTTTTCAGTCATGGCCTCTTCTAAGAGAGAGTCGTTCATTTGTTTTCAGACGGACAATGTCACAACTGTGGCATATGTCAATCATCAAGGAGGGACTCACAGTCCTCTGACTATGAAAGAAGTATCTCGAATTCTGGTTTGGGCGGAATCCAGCTCCTGTCTAATTTCTGCGGTTCATATCCCAGGTATAGACAATTGGGAAGCAGATTATCTCAGTCACCAAACGTTACATCCGGGCGAATGGTCTCTTCACCCAGAGGTATTTCTTCAAATTGTTCAAATGTGGGGACTTCCAGAAATAGATAAGAAGCTTCCCAGGTATCTGTCCAGATCCAGGGATCCTCAGGCGGAGGCAGTGGATGCATTGTCACTTCCTTGGAAGTATCATCCTGCCTATATCTTTCAACCTCTAGTTCTTCTTCCAAGAGTAATTTCCAAGATTCTAAGGGGTGCTCGTCTGTTCTGCTGGTGGCTCCAGCGTGGCCTCACAGGTTTTGGTATGCGGATCTTGTCCGGATGGCCACTTGCCAACCGTGGACTCTTCCATTAAGACCAGACCTTCTATCACAAGGTCCTTTTTTCCATCAGGATCTCAAATCCTTAAATTTGAAGGTATAGAGATTGAACGCTTGATTCTCAGTCATAGAGGTTTCTCTGACTCTCTGATTAATACTATGTTACAGGCTCGTAAATCTGTATCTAGGAAGATATATTATCGAGTCTGGAAGGTTTACATTTCTTGGTGTTTTTCTCATCATTTTTCTTGGCATTCTTTTAGAATTCCTAGAATTTTACAGTTTCTTCAGGATGGTTTGGATAAAGGTTTGTCTGCAAGTTCCTTGAAGGACAAATCTCTGCTCTTTCTGTTCTTTCTCACAGAAAGATTACTAGTCTTCCTGTTATTCATTGTTTTGTACAAGCTTTGGTTCGTATAAAACCTGTTATTAAGTCAATTTCTCCTCCTTGGAGTTTGAATTTGGTTCTGGGGGCTCTTCAAGCTCCTCCGTTTGAACCTATGCATTCGCTGGACATTAAATTACTTTCTTGGAAAGTTTTGTTTCTTTTGGCCATCTCTTCTGCTAGAAGAGTTTCTGAATTATCTGCTCTTTCTTGTGAGTCTACTTTTCTGATTTTTCATCAGGATAAGGCGGTATTGCGAACTTCTTTTAAATTCTTACCTAAGGTTGTGAATTCTAACAACATTAGTAGAGACATTGTTGTTCCTTCATTGTGTCCTAATCCTAAGAATTCTAAGGAGAGATCATTGCATTCTTTGGATGTAGTTAGAGCTTTGAAATATTATGTTGAAGCTACTAAGAATTTCCGAAAGACTTCTAGTCTATTTGTTATCTTTTCCGGTTCTAGGAAAGGTCAGAAGGCCTCTGCCATTTCTTTGGCATCTTGGTTGAAATCTTTAATTCATCATGCTTATGTCGAGTCGGGTCAAACTCCGCCTCTAAGGATTACAGCTCATTCTACTAGGTCAGTTTCTACTTCCTGGGCGTTTAGGAATGAAGCTTCGGTTGATCAGATTTGCAAAGCAGCAACTTGGTCTTCTTTGCATACTTTTACTAAATTCTACCATTTTGATGTGTTTTCTTCTTCTGAAGCAGTTTTTGGTAGAAAAGTTCTTCAGGCAGCTGTTTCAGTTTGATACTTCTGCTTATAATTTCAGTTTTTTTCATTATAAGATTTAAACTTTATTTTGGGTGTGGATTATTTTTAGCGGAATTGGCTGTCTTTATTTTATCCCTCCCTCTCTAGTGACTCTTGCGTGGAAGATCCACATTTTGGGTATTCATTATCCCATACGTCACTAGCTCATGGACTCTTGCTACTTACATGAAAGAAAACATAATTTATGTAAGAACTTACCTGATAAATTCATTTCTTTCATATTAGCAAGAGTCCATGAGGCCCACCCTTTTTGTGGTGGTTATGATTTTTTTGTATAAAGCACAATTATTCCAATTCCTTATTTTTTATGCTTTCGCACTTTTGTCTTATCACCCCACTTCTTGGCTATGCGTTAAACTGATTTGTGGGTGTGGTGAGGGGTGTATTTATAGGCATTTTGAGGTTTGGGAAACTTTGCCCCTCCTGGTAGGAATGTATATCCCATACGTCACTAGCTCATGGACTCTTGCTAATATGAAAGAAATGAATTTATCAGGTAAGTTCTTACATAAATTATGTTTTTTTCCATTTCCTCTTTTTGTATGCTTTTTACTCCTTCTTTTACACCTCACTTCTTGGCTACACATTAAACTAAGGTATGAGTGAGGTAGGAGGTGTATTTATAGGCATTTTGAGGTTTGGGAAACTTTACCCCCTCCTAGTAGGAATGTATATCCCATACGTCACTAGCTCATGGACTCTTGCCACTATGAAAGAAATGAATTTATCAGGTAAGTTCTTACATAAATTATGTTTTTTTTTCAAAATTCTACAAATTTGATAGTTTTCCCTCGGCTGAGGCCTCTTTTGGGAGAAAGGTTCTTCAAGCGGTGGTGCCTTCTGTTTAGTTCCTCCTGCCTTGTTCTCCCTCCCTGTTCATTCCATGTCCTCTAGCTTGGGTATTGGTTCCCACTAGTAATTGGAAAGACGACCGCTCCGAAACGTTGTGGACCCTCCATGCCATAGGGAAGAAAACAAAATGTATGCTTACCTAATAAATATCTTTCTTTCTGGGCATTGGAGAGTCCACGACCCCACCCTCTTTTTTTAATTATAATTCGGCAGTTTTTTTAAATAAACCTCAGGCTCCTTTTCACCCTAGTGTTTCTTCTTTTTCCATTTTCCTTCGGGATTATGGGCAAGGAAATTTACACTTTTCCTCCTCCTGCTGGCCAGGAGTTGAATATCCCACTAGTAATTGGAATGACGTTGTGGACTCTCCATGCCCAGAAAGAAAGAGAAATTTATCAGGTAAGCATAAATTTAGTTTTTTTCCAGCTATGCTGCATCACTTTCAACTGATTTAGCATATAAGTATTATGTCCCTTTAAATTAGCATCCAGCATTAAGAATATAGATGTGTTGCAGCAGATTTGCATTGCCAAGTGTGCCATAGACTGAAAAAGGGTTAATAGCCACTGGTATAGAGTAATTCTGGCTGAGTTCGCCTGATCAGCTCTTCATGAGGGAATGCTATAGAAAGCTATATGAATGTACCCAGCGGTTGATATTCATCGGCAAATGCTGCGTTTTCTTCTTAAACGGGAAGAGTCCACAGCTGCATTCATTACTTTTAGGAATTCAGAACCTGGCCACCAGGATGAGGCAATGACACCCCAGCCAAAGGCTTAAATACCTCCCCCCACTTCCCTCATCCCCCAGTCATTCTTTGCCTTCTGTTACAGGAGGTTGGCAAAGAAGTGTCAGAAGATTGAATATAGTCTCTCATGGAGGGTAGTACTCTTTGAAATGGGACTGGAGTTTTAAGTAATCCTGTCAGCCTCTCAGCGAGAGCATGGAGGAAAGTTAGGCCTAGATTTAGAGTTCGGCGGTAGCCGTCAAAACCAGCGTTAGAGGCTCCTAACGCTGGTTTTGGCCGCCCGCTGGTATTTGGAGTCAGTGATTAAAGGGTCTAACGCTCACTTTTCAGCCGCGACTTTTCCATACCGCAGATCCCCCTACGCCATTTGCGTAGCCTATCTTTTCAATGGGATCTTCCTAACGCCGGTATTTAGAGTCGTTTCTGCAGTGAGCGTTAGAGCTCTAACGACAAGATTCCAGCCGCCTGAAAATAGCAGGAGTTAAGAGCTTTCTGGCTAACGCCGGTTTATAAAGCTCTTACTACTGTACCCTAAAGTACACTAACACCCATAAACTACCTATGTACCCCTAAACCGAGGTCCCCCCACATCGCCGCCACTCGATTAAAATTTTTAACCCCTAATCTGCCGACCGCCACCTACGTTATACTTATGTACCCCTAATCTGCTGCCCCTAACACCGCCGACCCCTGTATTATATCTATTAACCCCTAACTTGCCCCCCACAACGTCGCCGCAAGCTACTTAAAATAATTAACCCCTAATCTTCCGACCGCAAATCGCCGCCACCTACGTTATCCCTATGTACCCCTAATCTGCTACCCCTAACATCGCCGACCCCTATGTTATATTTATTAACCCCTAATCTGCCCCCTTCAACGTCGCCGACACCTACCTACACTTATTAACCCCTAATCTGCCGAGCGGACCTGAGCGCTACTATAATAAAGTTATTAACCCCTAATCCGCCTCACTAACCCTATCATAAATAGTATTAACCCCTAATCTGCCCTCCCTAACATCGCCGACACCTACCTTCAATTATTAACCCCTAATCTGCCGACCGGAGCTCACCGCTATTCTAATAAATGTATTAACCCCTAAAGCTAAGTCTAACCCTAACACTAACACCCCCCTAAGTTAAATATAATTTTTATCTAACGAAATAAATTAACTCTTATTAAATAAATAATTCCTATTTAAAGCTAAATACTTACCTGTAAAATACATCCTAATATAGCTACAATATAAATTATAATTATATTATAGCTATTTTAGGATTAATATTTATTTTACAGGCAACTTTGTAATTATTTTAACCAGGTACAATAGCTATTAAATAGTTAAGAACTATTTAATAGTTACCTAGTTAAAATAATAACAAATTTACCTGTAAAATAAATCCTAACCTAAGATATAATTAAACCTAACACTACCCTATCAATAAAATAATTAAATAAACTACCTACAATTACCTACAATTAACCTAACACTACACTATCAATAAATTAATTAAACACAATTGCTACAAATAAATACAATTAAATAAACTATCTAAAGTACAAAAAATAAAAAAGAACTAAGTTACAGAAAATAATAAAATATTTACAAACATAAGAAAAATATTACAACAATTTTAAACTAATTACACCTACTCTAAGCCCCCTAATAAAATAACAAAGCCCCCCAAAATAAAAAATTCCCTACCCTATTCTAAAATACAAATATTACAAGCTCTTTTACCTTACCAGCCCTGAACAGGGCCCTTTGCGGGGCATGCCCCAAGAATTTCAGCTCTTTTGCCTGTAAAAAAAAACATACAATACCCCCCCCCCAACATTACAACCCACCACCCACATACCCCTAATCTAACCCAAACCCCCCTTAAATAAACCTAACACTAATCCCCTGAAGATCTTCCTACCTTGTCTTCACCATACCAGGTTCACCGATCCGTCCTGGCTCCAAGATCTTCATCCAACCCAAGCGGGGGTTGGCGATCCATAATCCGGTGCTCCAAAGTCTTCCTCCTATCCGGCAAGAAGAGGACATCCGGACCGGCAAACATCTTCTCCAAGCGGCATCTTCTATCTTCTTCCATCCGATGACGACCGGCTCCATCTTGAAGACCTCCAGCGCGGATCCATCCTCTTCTTCCGACGACTAGACGACGAATGACGGTTCCTTTAAGGGACGTCATCCAAGATGGCGTCCCTCGAATTCCGATTGGCTGATAGGATTCTATCAGCCAATCGGAATTAAGGTCGGAATTTTCTGATTGGCTGATGGAATCAGCCAATCAGAATATAGTTCAATCCGATTGGCTGATCCAATCAGCCAATCAGATTGAGCTCGCATTCTATTGGCTGTTCCGATCAGCCAATAGAATGCGAGCTCAATCTGATTGGCTGATTGGATCAGCCAATCGGATTGAACTATATTCTGATTGGCTGATTCCATCAGCCAATCAGAAAATTCCGACCTTAATTCCGATTGGCTGATAGAATCCTATCAGCCAATCGGAATTCGAGGGACGCCATCTTGGATGACGTCCCTTAAAGGAACCGTCATTCGTCGTCTAGTCGTCGGAAGAAGAGGATGGATCCGCGCTGGAGGTCTTCAAGATGGAGCCGGTCGTCATCGGATGGAAGAAGATAGAAGATGCCGCTTGGAGAAGATGTTTACCGGTCCGGATGTCCTCTTCTTGCCGGATAGGAGGAAGACTTTGGAGCACCGGATTATGGATCGCCAACCCCCGCTTGGGTTGGATGAAGATCTTGGAGCCAGGACGGATCGGTGAACCTGGTATGGTGAAGACAAGGTAGGAAGATCTTCAGGGGATTAGTGTTAGGTTTATTTAAGGGGGGTTTGGGTTAGATTAGGGGTATGTGGGTGGTGGGTTGTAATGTTGGGGGGGGGGGGTATTGTATGTGTTTTTTTTACAGGCAAAAGAGCTGAACTTCTTGGGGCATGCCCCGCAAAGGGCCCTGTTCAGGGCTGGTAAGGTAAAAGAGCTTGTAATATTTGTATTTTAGAATAGGGTAGGGAATTTTTTATTTTGGGGGGCTTTGTTATTTTATTAGGGGGCTTAGAGTAGGTGTAATTAGTTTAAAATTGTTGTAATATTTTTCTTATGTTTGTAAATATTTTATTATTTTCTGTAACTTAGTTCTTTTTTATTTTTTGTACTTTAGATAGTTTATTTAATTGTATTTATTTGTAGCAATTGTGTTTAATTAATTTATTGATAGTGTAGTGTTAGGTTAATTGTAGGTAATTGTAGGTAGTTTATTTAATTATTTTATTGATAGGGTAGTGTTAGGTTTAATTATATCTTAGGTTAGGATTTATTTTACAGGTAAATTTGTTATTATTTTAACTAGGTAACTATTAAATAGTTCTTAACTATTTAATAGCTATTGTACCTGGTTAAAATAATTACAAAGTTGCCTGTAAAATAAATATTAATCCTAAAATAGCTATAATATAATTATAATTTATATTGTAGCTATATTAGGATTTATTTTACAGGTAAGTATTTAGCTTTAAATAGGAATCATTTATTTAATAAGAGTTAATTTATTTCGTTAGATAAAAATTATATTTAACTTAGGGGGGTGTTAGTGTTAGGGTTAGACTTAGCTTTAGGGGTTAATACATTTATTAGAATAGCGGTGAGCTCCGGTCGGCAGATTAGGGGTTAATAATTGAAGGTAGGTGTCGGCGATGTTAGGGAGGGCAGATTAGGGGTTAATACTATTTATGATAGGGTTAGTGAGGCGGATTAGGGGTTAATAACTTTATTATAGTAGCGCTCAGGTCCGCTCGGCAGATTAGGGGTTAATAAGTGTAGGCAGGTGTCGGCGACGTTGTGGGGGGCAGATTAGGGGTTAATAAATATAACATAGGGGTCGGCGATGTTAGGGCAGCAGATTAGGGGTACATAGGGATAACGTAGGTGGCGGCGGTTTACGGAGCGGCAGATTAGGGGTTAAAAGTGTAATGCAGGGGTCAGCGATAGCGGGGGCGGCAGATTAGGGGTTAATAAGTGTAAGGTTAGGGGTGTTTAGACTCGGGGTACATGTTAGAGTGTTAGGTGCAGACGTAGGAAGTGTTTCCCCATAGGAAACAATGGGGCTGCGTTAAGAGCTGAACGCTGCTTTTTTGCAGGTGTTAGGTTTTTTTTCAGCTCAAACTGCCCCATTGTTTCCTATGGGAGAATCGTGCACGAGCACGTTTTTGATGCCGGCCGCGTCCGTAAGCAACTCTGGTATCGAGAGTTGCATTTGCGGTAAATATGCTCTACGCTCCTTTTTTGGAGCCTAACGCAGCATTTGTTTGAACTCTCGATACCAGAGTTAAATTTATGGTGCGGCCAGAAAAAAACCCGCGGAGCGTTAACAGCCCTTTTACCGCCGAACTCCAAATCTAGGCCTTAGAGTCCAGAGATGCAGAGAGAGTCTTTCTGCGAAACCATCCCGACTCATGTTAACAGGTCCTGGGCAATCGGCGTTGACGAGTTTCGCTGCCTGCCTTTATTCAATCAAGTCAATGTCAGAAGCGAGGCTACTATCTGTCACACTTGAAGGGCCGTGTTCCTGTTCCACGGCGTAGATTCCGGTAAGATCGTTTAATTTTATTTTGATATGTGAATGTAATATTAACGAAAGAAGTCAGGGTCCCAGTGGGACTCCTTTATCTTATGGAATCAAGGGTTAATATCTCCTGAGGGGGTTATTGAACAGGGGGTACTTTAATCATGTTTGTTATGTGATTCTGTCTGCTAATGTGGGGTCAGCTTTGCTGCCTTGAGGCTGGAGCTCGCAAGTTCTTGTTCAGCTGTGGCTCTGTGTTCTCACAGAGAGCCTCTTGCTAGGACAGTTAGTCTTTCCCAATCCTTGTCTGCAGGGTCTGAATTTTCCTTCGGTCCTGATATGGGTTTCCTACCTATGTTTGGCTAGTTTTAGCGGTTGTGTCTGCTAGACTATGGTACAATGGGGAGCTTGTGGCTTCCTTGGAGCACCATAAGTTATATAGTGTTGTGTCAGAGGATCTGAAGATAGGCCTTTGTTCTTCCTCGGGATCGCTCTCTCATAGGTGGGGAGTTACACTCTGGGGAAGGGATAGGATCCTTGTCCTCTAGGGAGTTCATTTCCCTGGGAGGTTGTCTTGTGGCAACCTTGGGTTCGCTTTAGTCGTTTTGGGTTTTTTCTTACCCTAGTTTGGTGGTCCTTTGGATCTCTTTTTGGGTCCTCCGTTCTCCCCCTCGGGGGGTAGGTGGAGGATCTCTTCCTTTGGGTCGGGGGTATTTTTCGTGTTATCCAGGAGCCTGCGGAGCTTGGATCCTCGGAAGCCTTGTGCTCAGTGGAATTTAGGGAACTTGCGTGGTCTCTAGCACGGCCTTGCCGGTTGTTTAACTGATAGGCAGTTACTTGGTCCTTTCAGGTTTTTACCCCTTTGTTTCTTGTTTTTTTTATTGGGTGTTGGGTAATTTTAGGCTGTGGTGCCCTTCGAAGGGGGCCGCCTTCTGTACCCGCCCTTTGTTTACATTCAGTGTCCTCTATAGCTTGGGTATTGTTTTCCCAAAAGTAATGAATGCAGCTGCGGACTCTTCCCGTTTAAGAAGAAAAACTTAAATTATGCTTATCTGATAATTTTCTTTTCTTCTGACGGGAAGAGTCCACAGCTCCCCGCCCCACGTTTTATCTATGGGGCGGCCGTATTTTTATTCTTCTGGCACCTTTTTCACCCTGATATTTCTCCTTCTGTTCCTTGTTCCCTTAGCAAAATGACTGGGGGATGAGGGATGAGTGGGGGAGGTATTTAAGCCTTTGGCTGGGGTGTCTTTGCCTCCTCCTGGTGGCCAGGTTTTGAATGCCCAAAAGTAATGAATGCATCTGTGGACTCTTCCCGTCAGAAGAAAAGAAAATGATCTGGTAAGCATAATTTAAGTTTTTCGGTATTTCACGTCCTGTTTTCTTACCTTCTATAATTTCACCCTTGTAGGATGTGACTCCAAAATGTCGAATTTACATTCAGCAAGTGGTTCAGTTCTTGGGCTCTTTGGAGCAGAACAGTAAAATAACGGCTGCTGCCCTAGAGAAAGAGATGTCTAAACTCCTGGATGATATTGTCATCTTCACCCCACCAGGTCTGTGATAATTGACATTTTCATTTGTTACACACTTAAAGGGGCATTTAAAGTAATTATTTTATACATGTATAGCATATCTCATCTGTTAGCTCCTATATTCCAGAAGATCTCCATACATCATAATCTGCTATTAGCATTTAACTCTGTCATTATGTTAGCAACATTTGCTTTGTTTTACAGCCAAGGGACATACCTCTTAATCACCATATAAATATTATTTATCTCCTTTGCTGTGACCATGTAGATATATATAAATTAGCTGCTACTGAGCAATCACTGTGTATAATGTTGTAGGCTTAGAGTTTTGAATCCTGCAGGACATATACCATCTCTGGGGCAGTGGATACAAAATCAAATGTCAGAGTTAAATAACTGAAAATAACGCAAAATAAATCATGAAAGTATGTTACGAACTTTCTTATGGTGAATAAATAGACAATGTAATGTAAATGTTATGCTTAAAGGGACACAAAACCCACATTTTTTCTTTCATGATTCAGATAGAGCATGCAATTGTAAGCAACTTTCTCATTTACTCCTATTATATTTTATCTTTATTTGAAAAAGCAGGAATGTAAGCATAGTAGCCGGCCCATTTTTGGTTTAGCACCTGGGTAGCGTTTGCTGATTGGTGGCGCAAGGGGTTGAAAACCATTACCCTCGTAAATTAGTTTTAAATTTATAATACTGTATGGCAGATCTTCCTATTTAGTCTACAAAAATGGTATTCTATATGTTGTATATTTTCTTTCCCACGTATTTGTGTTTGAATTTAAAATAGGTAGAAATCAATATATTAAGTGAATAACAGAATAAATGAATACGTATTTTTTTAAGTGTCATTTTTAACATGTTCCTTACAGATTTGGAAGTTCAGAAACGTCACATGGCACTTAGCAGTCTTTTCATGGAGCTCTTAATGTTGATGAACAATGCCAGCGTGACGACTGCAGAATCGCTGAGAGGTTCCTTGGTGAAGTGGATTGATAACCGAGTACAAGGCTTGCTTGTGATGCCTCTCTTAACAGCTGCATGCCAGAGCTTGGCATCCATCAAACACATGGCAGAAGCAACGGAGGCCTGTATCTTAGCATATTTTAAAGATGGTAAAAAAAACTTGTATTGTTCTAATAACATTTAATGCATCTGTAGGTACTGCACAAGTAAGAGAGCAGTAACAGCATTGTATTAGAGTTTGGCATTTCAATAGTGACTATGTTTGTGGCTATAACGTAATGCTGTTTGTGTTGCTGCTCCCTCTCTCAGCCAAGAGGCTGATGCTCTGTTATTTAGGAAACAAAATATATTTTCCTTCTTAGCTGATGAGAGTCCATAGCTTTATAACATGTGGGATATATTCCAGCCTATCAGGAGGAGGCCAATAACCCTCACAGAGCTGTAGCCCCTCCCACCTCCTCTCCAATTTGTTTTTGGCCTCTGAGGAGAGAGGTTATAGATTTCAGAGGTGCTCTACTATCAAAGGTTAATTTTTTGCATATGATTTGTGGGCTCAGACCTGACTTGGGACCCAGTACCCCGGCAACTTCAATCCAAGAAGATTTAAGACTGAGTAAAACAGGGATGAGGATTACCTCTGTTATATGCTTTCCAGAGCCCTAGTGGGTAATCTAATAGCCATAATTGCCCTCAGGCGTCACATGGACCGTTCTGTAGCCTCCACCTGAGGGGTTACAGGTGTATCCGGAGTATCCTCTGCAGTATAGTTACTTGCACTGGATGGACTCTTTACTGGACCAGCAACCTGTGAGGGAGAAAGGCCTCAGCATGCTGGTAAGTCACAGTGGAGGGGTGCTTCAGTCCAGGTAAGTGACTCATGCACTACACAGCCCAGGAGCTATCCAATAGCACTCTTCTTTCAGGTACTACATAGCTGGGGATCACAGCCTTACAACTGATGAGCTTTACCTATGTGTTTAACATGGGCATTTAGAGAAATTAGGCACAGGATAGTTTTTATCTAGCATCCTTAGGACTCCTTAGCAGCTCAATTTAATTTTTTTTACCTTAAAACCTTATTTCTCCAACATAGGTGTGTCCGGTCCACGGCGTCATCCTTACTTGTGGGATATTCTCTTCCCCAACAGGAAATGGCAAAGAGCCCAGCAAAGCTGGTCACATGATCCCTCCTAGGCTCCGCCTACCCCAGTCATTCTCTTTGCCGTTGTACAGGCAACATCTCCACGGAGATGGCTTAGAGTTTTTTAGTGTTTAACTGTAGTTTTTTATTATTCAATCAAGAGTTTGTTATTTTAAAATAGTGCTGGTATGTACTATTTACTCTGAAACAGAAAAGAGATGAAGATTTCTGTTTGTATGAGGAAAATGATTTTAGCAACCGTTACTAAAATCCATGGCTGTTCCACACAGGACTGTTGAGAGGAATTAACTTCAGTTGGGGGAACAGTGAGCAGTCTTTTGCTGCTTGAGGTATGACACATTCTAACAAGACGATGTAATGCTGGAAGCTGTCATTTTCCCTATGGGATCCGGTAAGCCATTTTTATTCAGACAGTAAATAAGGGCTTCACAAGGGCTTATTAAGACTGTAGACATTTTCTGGGCTAAATCGATTCATATATTACACATATTTAGCCTTGAGGAATCATTTAATCTGGGTATTTTTGTTAAATAATATCGGCAGGCACTGTTTTAGACACCTTATTCTCTAGGGGCTTTCCCTAATCATAGGCAGAGCCTCATTTTCGCGCCGGTATTGCGCACTTGTTTTTAAAAAGCATGACATGCAGTCGCATGTGTGAGGAGCTCTGATACATAGAAAAGACTTTCTGAAGGCGTCATTTGGTATCGTATTCCCCTTTGGGCTTGGTTGGGTCTCAGCAAAGCAGATACCAGGGACTGTAAAGGGGTTAAAGTTAAAAACGGCTCCGGTTCCGTTATTTTAAGGGTTAAAGCTTCCAAATTTGGTGTGCAATACTTTTAAGGCTTTAAGACACTGTGGTGAAATTTTGGTGAATTTTGAACAATTCCTTCATACTTTTTCGCAATTGCAGTAATAAAGTGTGTTCAGTTTAAAATTTAAAGTGACAGTAACGGTTTTATTTCAAAACGTTTTTTGTACTTTGTTATCAAGTTTATGCCTGTTTAACATGTCTGAACTACCAGATAGACTGTGTTCTGAATGTGGGGAAGCCAAGGTTCCTTCTCATTTAAATAAATGTGATTTATGTGACACTGAAAATGATGCCCAAGATGATTCCTCAAGTGAGGGGAGTAAGCATGGTACTGCATCATTCCCTCCTTCGTCTACACGAGTCTTGCCCACTCAGGAGGCCCCTAGTACATCTAGCGCGCCAATACTCCTTACTATGCAACAATTAACGGCTGTAATGGATAATTCTATCAAAAACATTTTAGCCAAAATGCCCACTTATCAGCGTAAGCGCGACTGCTCTGTTTTAGATACTGAAGAGCATGAGGACGCTGATGATAATGGTTCTGAAATGCCCCTACACCAGTCTGAGGGGGCCAGGGAGGTTTTGTCTGAGGGAGAAATTTCAGATTCAGGGAAAATTTCTCAACAAGCTGAACCCGATGTGATTACATTTAAATTTAAGTTGGAACATCTCCGCGCTCTGCTTAAGGAGGTATTATCCACTCTGGATGATTGTGAGAATTTGATCATCCCAGAGAAACTATGTAAAATGGACAAGTTCCTAGAGGTCCCGGGGCTCCCAGAAGCTTTTCCTATACCCAAGCGGGTGGCGGACATTGTAAATAAAGAATGGGAAAGGCCCGGTATTCCTTTCGTCCCTCCCCCTATATTTAAAAAATTGTTTCCTATGGTCGACCCTAGAAAGGACTTATGGCAGACTGTCCCCAAGGTCGAGGGAGCGGTTTCTACTTTAAACAAACGCACCACTATACCCATAGAAGATAGTTGTGCTTTCAAAGATCCTATGGATAAAAAATTAGAAGGTTTGCTTAAAAGGATGTTTGTTCAGCAAGGTTACCTTCTACAACCAATTTCATGCATTGTCCCTGTCACTACAGCCGCGTGTTTCTGGTTCGATGAGCTAGTAAAGGCGATCGATAGTGATTCTCCTCCTTATGAGGAGATTATGGACAGAATCCGTGCTCTCAAATTGGCTAATTCTTTCACCCTAGACGCCACTTTGCAATTGGCTAGGTTAGCGGCGAAGAATTCTGGGTTTGCTATTGTGGCGCGTAGAGCGCTTTGGTTGAAATCTTGGTCAGCGGATGCGTCTTCCAAGAACAAACTCCTTAACATTCCTTTCAAGGGGAAAACGCTGTTTGGCCCTGACTTGAAAGAGATTATCTCTGATATCACTGGGGGTAAGGGCCACGCCCTTCCTCAGGATAGGTCTTTCAAGGCCAAAAATAAACCTAATTTTCGTCCCTTTCGTAGAAACGGACCAGTCCCAAGTGCTACGTCCTCTAAGCAAGAGGGTAATACTTCTCAAGCCAAGCCAGCCTGGAGACCAATGCAAGGCTGGAACAAGGGAAAGCAGGCCAAGAAACCTGCCACTGCTACCAAGACAGCATGAAAGGTTGGCCCCCGATCCGGGACCGGATCTGGTGGGGGGCAGACTCTCTCTCTTCGCTCAGGCTTGGGCAAGAGATGTTCTGGATCCTTGGGCACTAGAAATAGTCTCCCAAGGTTATCTTCTGGAATTCAAGGGGCTTCCCCCAAGGGGGAGGTTCCACAGGTCTCAATTGTCTTCAGACCACATAAAGAGACAGGCATTCTTACATTGTGTAGAAGACCTGTTGAAAATGGGAGTGATTCATCCTGTTCCATTAGGAGAACAAGGGATGGGGTTCTACTCCAATCTGTTCATAGTTCCCAAAAAAGAGGGTACGTTCAGACCAATCTTAGATCTCAAGATCTTAAACAAGTTTCTTAAGGTTCGCATTCCTGGACAAGCATTACCAGTTCGTGGCGCTTCCTTTCGGATTAGCCACTGCTCCAAGGATTTTCACAAAGGTACTAGGGTCCCTTCTAGCGGTGCTAAGACCAAGGGGCATTGCAGTAGTACCTTACTTGGACGACATTCTGATTCAAACGTCGTCCCTTCCTCAAGCAAAGGCTCACACGGACATAGTCCTGGCCTTTCTCAGATCTCACGGATGGAAAGTGAACGTGGAAAAGAGTTCTCTATCTCCGTCGACAAGGGTTCCCTTCTTGGGAACAATAATAGACTCCTTAGAAATGAGGATTTTTCTGACAGAGGCCAGAAAAACAAAACTTCTAAACTCTTGTCAAACACTTCATTCCGTTCCTCTTCCTTCCATAGCGCAGTGCATGGAAGTAATAGGTTTGATGGTAGCGGCAATGGACATAGTTCCTTTTGCGCGCATTCATCTAAGACCATTACAACTGTGCATGCTCAGTCAGTGGAATGGGGACTATACAGACTTGTCTCCGAAGATACAAGTAAATCAGAGGACCAGAGACTCACTCCGTTGGTGGCTGTCCCTGGACAACCTGTCACAAGGGATGACCTTCCGCAGACCAGAGTGGGTCATTGTCACGACCGACGCCAGTCTGATGGGCTGGGGCGCGGTCTGGGGATCCCTGAAAGCTCAGGGTCTTTGGTCTCGGGAAGAATCTCTTCTACCGATAAATATTCTGGAACTGAGAGCGATATTCAATGCTCTCAAGGCTTGGCCTCAGCTAGCAAAGGCCAAGTTCATACGGTTTCAATCAGACAACATGACGACTGTTGCGTACATCAACCATCAGGGGGGAACAAGGAGTTCCCTGGCGATGGAAGAAGTGACCAAAATCATTCAATGGGCGGAGACTCACTCCTGCCACCTGTCTGCAATCCACATCCCAGGAGTGGAAAATTGGGAAGCAGATTTTCTGAGTCGTCAGACATTACATCCGGGGGAGTGGGAACTCCATCCGGAAATCTTTGCCCAAATTACTCAACTGTGGGGCATTCCAGACATGGATCTGATGGCCTCTCGGCAGAACTTCAAGGTTCCTTGCTACGGGTCCAGATCCAGGGATCCCAAGGCGACTCTAGTAGATGCACTAGTAGCACCTTGGACCTTCAAACTAGCTTATGTATTCCCGCCGTTTCCTCTCATCCCCAGGCTGGTAGCCAGGATCAATCAGGAGAGGGCATCGGTGATCTTGATAGCTCCTGCGTGGCCACGCAGGACTTGGTATGCAGATCTGGTGAATATGTCATCGGCTCCACCATGGAAGCTACCTTTGAGACGAGACCTTCTTGTTCAAGGTCCGTTCGAACATCCGAATCTGGTCTCACTCCAACTGACTGCTTGGAGATTGAACGCTTGATCTTATCAAAATGAGGGTTCTCAGATTCTGTTATTGATACTCTTGTTCAGGCCAGAAAGCCTGTAACTAGAAAAATTTACCACAAAATATGGAAAAAATATATCTGTTGGTGTGAATCTAAAGGATTCCCTTGGGACAAGGTAAAAATTCCTAAGATTCTATCCTTTCTTCAAGAAGGATTGGAGAAAGGATTATCTGCAAGTTCCTTGAAGGGACAGATTTCTGCCTTGTCTGTGTTACTTCACAAAAAGCTGGCAGCTGTGCCAGATGTTCAAGCCTTTGTTCAGGCTCTGCTTAGAATCAAGCCTGTTTACAAACCTTTGACTCCTCCTTGGAGTCTCAACTTAGTTCTTTCAGTTCTTCAGGGGGTTCCGTTTGAACCCTTACATTCCGTTGATATTAAGTTATTATCTTGGAAAGTTTTGTTTTTGGTTGCAATTTCTTCTGCTAGAAGAGTTTCAGAATTATCTGCTCTGCAGTGTTCTCCTCCTTATCTGGTGTTCCATGCAGATAAGGTGGTTTTACGTACTAAACCTGGTTTTCTTCCAAAAGTTGTTTCTAACAAAAACATTAACCAGGAGATAGTCGTGCCTTCTTTGTGTCCGAAACCAGTTTCGAAGAAGGAACGTTTGTTGCACAATTTGGATGTTGTTCGCGCTCTAAAATTCTATTTAGATGCTACAAAGGATTTTAGACAAACATCTTCCTTGTTTGTTGTTTATTCTGGTAAAAGGAGAGGTCAAAAAGCAACTTCTACCTCTCTCTCTTTTTGGATTAAAAGCATCATCAGATTGGCTTACGAGACTGCCGGACGGCAGCCTCCTGAAAGAATCACAGCTCATTCCACTAGGGCTGTGGCTTCCACATGGGCCTTCAAGAACGAGGCTTCTGTTGATCAGATATGTAGGGCAGCGACTTGGTCTTCACTGCACACTTTTACCAAATTTTACAAGTTTGATACTTTTGCTTCTTCTGAGGCTATTTTTGGGAGAAAGGTTTTGCAAGCCGTGGTGCCTTCCATTTAGGTGACCTGATTTGCTCCCTCCCTTCATCCGTGTCCTAAAGCTTTGGTATTGGTTCCCACAAGTAAGGATGACGCCGTGGACCGGACACACCTATGTTGGAGAAAACAGAATTTATGTTTACCTGATAAATTACTTTCTCCAACGGTGTGTCCGGTCCACGGCCCGCCCTGGTTTTTTAATCAGGTCTGATATTTTATTTTCTTTAACTACAGTCACCACGGTATCATATGGTTTCTCCTATGCAAATATTCCTCCTTAACGTCGGTCGAATGACTGGGGTAGGCGGAGCCTAGGAGGGATCATGTGACCAGCTTTGCTGGGCTCTTTGCCATTTCCTGTTGGGGAAGAGAATATCCCACAAGTAAGGATGACGCCGTGGACCGGACACACCGTTGGAGAAAGTAATTTATCAGGTAAACATAAATTCTGTTTTCTTTCCTATGGCATGGAGAGTCCACGACTTCATTCCAATTACTAGTGGGGATATTCAACTCCTGGCCAGCAGGAGGAGGCAAAGAGCACGCCAGCAAAGCTGTTAAGTGTAAATTTCCTTACCCATAATCCCAAGTCATTCTCTTTGCCTCTGTTAATGGAGATTGTGCGAAGACGGTGTCTAAAGATATTTAATCCTTTTATGGGTACTTTTCCCTGCAAGCAAAGATTGGGGTGTTGCTGTGTCCATGTCAATCTCTTTATTAAGAGTAATGGTGGCTTCTAAGCAGTTAGAAGACGGCGAGGTGGTCTTTGCTTAACTTCTAACATTATTGCTACCCCATTTATAGAAAGCCAGGGTTGGTTACTCTGCTCTTTCTTTTCTGCCCAGGTCCCTGTCAGATGTGTGATGAAGCTGGCTAAACCTTGGAGGTGTATCTGCTCTACAGCAAGAACCCTGGAGGGTAAGTCCTTTATTTATATTTCTCAAGCTGGCAATAGCTCAGTAATTTTTTTTTTATTAAGGACTAGATTGTGAATAGGTGAGTCTACCATAGCCACTCTTTTACGTATATGTGGACTGGGATACCGAAATAACAGTGTTTTGAATTTGAACATATGACACTCAATGGATTTCTGTGGGATATGGTTTGACAGCAACTTTTGTTTATTGGGACTTACAAGTCTGACCCCTAATCCTCGTTTTTCAGCTGTATCCAAGTCATTGTTTGTAGTCAAGTTATTCCACATAGTCACTAATAGTATATGTTATGGCTAAACCCTAAAGCATCTTAGCAAGCGTTAAGCCAATTTGCACAATATATAGGAAGTGATCAATATAGACTAATTCCTATATTTAAGTGACAAGATAGTATTTATAAAGGCAGCATGGGTAGTGTGCCATTTTCTTTAAGGGCCATTAGTGATATAGAACTTATGAGACCATCCTTGGATGAACTGCTTTCAGATAAAACTAAAAAAAAACTACCATTACGGATGTTTTTAAAAAAAATGGAAGCCTTATTACTCAAGGAGTACAAGGCTTGGTGGAATATCAGTCTAATAGAAAAATTTATCTCGCTTAAAATGATCCCACGGGGACTTAGATTGTATAAGTGTCCTACCTTTACAGTAAATGATCAGGACTTTATCAAAGAATGGAACTCTATTCTATCCGAGTGTTCATCAAGATTGATGTTAATGTTGATTATACATAAAAAAGCACACTTGGAAAATTTAAGGTCTGAGATAACAGAGCTACAAAAAGATATAAACCTGTTTTTTGATCATAAAGAGTACAAAAGGTTGGATGAGGTACTCAGTGATTCAGTTACGGCTATTAAAGGTGACATAGGCTCTCTAAAAATCAAGAAATTTGACTGGGACGTTTTGGACTATAAGAACAATAGTGTATACCTATGGCCCAGTAACCAGCCAAGAAGAAACAAGGGGACGCATTCTAACAAGAAAAAGGGACATAAAGAGGCGTATAAGCATGTTTCCTTTTCTTTTTCAGATACAGATCTCTCATCAACAGATGATGAGCAAATTTCTGCCATACTGGATCAGGCACATGAAGATCCCCTAAGTAATAGGAGGGCCCTAGAAGCAAGGGAACCACGGGGAGTGATTCAGGAACTAGGAGAGTCGGGTAATATCAGTAACATTGCACAAGCCGTGGAGATAGAAAATGTCGCAGAAACTCATGCTCCCAATATACAGGGAGAGGTAGTAGTTAGAAAGAAAATACCTGGCATGCTCAAGTTAATTAATACAGAGAATAAAATAAACAATGAACTGCAGGATTTTCAACAGGCTGCAGTAAAACAGGAAATTGGGGTGGTACAAGAAAAAGGAGAGGCAAGTGGGCAAATAACCAAAAGATATGGATTGAGAACAGTCAAAGCAAGGAAAAGATACGACGACCTCACTACAGAGATGCTTTAGAAATCAGAGACTGAGTTCCTTAGTCTGGGTTTAGGATTTGTCCCAAGCTGCAACTTTAATTTGTTTAAAACCATCATTGATTTAAACTGCTTTATTAGGAAACTAACATTAAAGAAATTCTTTGCAAATAATAAAATGTGAATGATATGTCTCCTCTAACAATGGGTGTTCAGTGTGATATAGCCTTTGACGAAGCAAAGAATTATTTATCCCTCCTAGAGTTGGAAATGGAAAATGTATAAAGAGAATGTTGGTCTTATAAAGGGAAGTGTAGGCTTCAAGCCTCCATCGATTTTTTACCCTACGAAAATTAGGGGTGGGGTATTAGAAACCTTCCACAATCGTGTAGAAGCAGATTTGAAAATACTACACAACCAATATCAGACCAAAAAGAGTGTTAATAATCTTACCTTAGTACAAAGAGAGGCCCTAAAATCTTTACACAATAGGTGTGGCCTGGTTTACAGACAGGCAGACAAAGGTGGGAACATAGTGGTTATGTGGAAGGAGGACTACATAAAGGAGGCAGAAAGCTTGTGGATAGTGAGGTTTATTGTAGGCTGTTTGGCAATCCCATTAGTACGTTCCAGGGACTTGTGTATGATATACTAGATGATGGCAGAGAGGCGGGTCTTATGAACGATTCCACTTTTGATTTTCTATTTGTAACCGACCCTAGTGTTGCCGATTTTTCACCACCTGCCGAAAGTACATAAGTCCCTGGAACGAGTGCAGGGGAGGCCCATAGTATCCGGAATAGGGTCTTCTTTTGAGAATCTTTCCACATGGATCGACTCCTTTTTGTAGCTGCTTTTTAAGTTGATCCCCAGTTACTTAAGAGATACCAAGCATCTCTTAAGACTGTTGGAAGATGAGACTTGGCAAGAAGGGTATATTTGGGGGACAGTGGATGTGGTAGGACTTTACTCCTCCATCCCACACAATAAAGGTTTAAAAGCATTCAGATTCTTTTTAGACAAATATACAAACTTTGATGAGCCATTTAAAGATTATGTTGTCAGAGTAACAAGATTTCTGTTAAATTATAATTACTTTCTGTTTGATGGTAATTACTATCTCCACAAGCGTGGAACAGCTATGGGGGCCAAGTTTGCCTCCTCTTATGCCAACCTTTTTATGGGTTGTTGGGAGCTGTTCCAGGTTTATGGAGATAGTAACCCATATATTAACCATCTTAAGTTTTATTATCGATATATAGATTATTTGATTTTCATTTGGAGAGGTTCAGCTTTGGAAGTAGAAGACTTTATAAAGCATTTGAACTTGAATATGGTGGGTTTACGGTTCACACATAAGGTCAATCCTAGAGAAATCTTATCTGGATGTGATACTAAGAGGTGATGCTTTGAATGCTAAAATCCAAAGTGAATTATATCGTAAACCATTACAGTCTAATACAATTCTCCATGCCAATAGCCTGCACCCTAAGCATACAGGCTTTTTCATAATTAAGGGAGAATATATCAGGTTGAAAAGAAATTGCTCAGAGACTGATACTTTTTCTAAGGAAAGTCTGCAGTTGAAAGCAAGACTTTTGGATAGAGGTTACAACAACAAGGTCATAGACAGAGCTGTAGCAGAGCTGGACAGAAAGGAACTGTTGTCTGATAACAAAAGACAAAAGAGAGGACACAATAGAGATAAACCTACATTTATTACCAACTACAGCAGTCTGTATGGACAGATCACGAAAATAGTGAGAGAGCATTTTTTCTTCATAAATGGAGAGAGTCCACAGCTGCATTCATTACTTTTGGGAAAATAAGAACCTGGCCACCAGGAGGAGGCAACGACACCCCAACCAAAGGCTTAAAAACTCCTCCCACTCCCCTCATCCCCCAGTCATTCTTTGCCTTTCGTCCCAGGAGGTTGGCAGAGAAGTGTCAGAAGTTTGTTTTGTCTCTTATGGAGTGTAGTACTCTTCGACATGGGATGGGAGTTTTAAGTAATCCTGTCAGCTTTTCAGTGAGATTCTTTCTGCAAAACCACATCCCGACTCATATTAACAGCTCCACAAGCAATCGGCGTTGTCGAACTTCACTTCGCTGCCTGCTTTCTTCTTTCAAGTCCATGGGGCTCCTTTGGTTCCTGGAATCAAGGGTTCATATCTCCCAAGGTGGATTATTGAACAGAGGGGTTTTTAATCATGTTTGTTATGTGATTCAATCTGCTTATGTGTAGTGTTAACTGGGCTCTTGGCTTAGAACATAGGGGCCTTTGGAAGTGACGCGACCTTATGGTTGGGCGCCCTTTTTTTGGACTGTACGGTTCACCTTGTGACTGGACGTGTTTACGTTCTGGTCTTCCATTTCTGCATTCCTGACCATGTGGCGACTGAAAAATTTGGGTCTGCTAGTGTCTGGTTCTATAAGGTGGTGAGTGCCCCAGCCATTGTGGGTGTCAGGTGCCGTTTAGATTTTTCTTTAGTCCATATTAATAAATTCTCTATCCAGTTATGGAGGATTCTGATGCTGAGACTGTTCAAATTTCAGATTCTTCAACTTGTGAAGAATGCGAATTGGCCCCATTGACACAGGTCAATCAGTTATGTTCTATATGCCGTATTAGAGCGCCTTGTTCCTCGGGTTCGGGGAATCAAGGGTCCGCTGAGCCATCCGCCTCTGGGGGTTCTGTCCTCTGAGAGGCGATTTCCCTTCTGCTCCCTACTACTACACATGCAGGTAACCCAGATTATGTTTATTGAGTCTATGAGTGAGCGCCACCAGGGGGCGCGAAACGCGTAAGACCGATTGTCCTACCTGTCTGTCAGTCTGCCTTTTTTAATCATGTCTAAATAAAGGATTTTTTCTATTTTTAACTTTTTCCTTGTGGGTCTGTACGGTAGTGCCTGCTACCTGTTTTTGTGCACTATGTTTATTCCTCCTTGCAGGGCTGGTTGTTCGCTCGTTTTCGCTTTCACATATTTTTGGTTATTATGCGTCTGCAAAGCCCAGACATTTATTTGTGTTTGTGCTCGTGCCCGATTGTCCTGGGTCTCCCGGTCTTGGGTGGGCCCATACAGTTCCCTGTGGGTGTAGCTGTCCCTGAGTGTTGTGCCTTTCGCTACAGAATAGCGCGCCTTCGTGTTTTACTCAGACACGTTTTTGAGTTATTAGAGGATCCTATACTTAACGGACGGGAATCCGCAGTATTCTGATTCAAATGGTTAACCTCATTAGACATGTGGGGTTGGGGTAATCTCCTGATTGTCGGTTATTGAGATCCTTCCCAGTTTTTTTTGGAGGATCAGGGTTCCGTTTGGCTGGTCCTGCGGGTATGCCTGTTTCTTAGGCGTTTGCCTACGGCTGCCTTATATTTTCTTTTATCTGGTTAGGATGACTTTTATTTTTATTATATGTTTCCTTCGGGAACTATATCTGGAATCGATTCTCGCTGTTTACTTCTGCGGAAGTTGTTAAGGGACATGTTAGTCCTATGTTTTGTCTGTTATTCTCTTCCCCTCTGAAGGAGGCTTTAGGCAGCTTGACAGTTATGGCCCTGTTGCAGGCTGGTCCTGCTTGGTTTAAGATCTTCTGTCTCGTGGCCTGCTCAGACACATGGTGTCTGTTTGGCCTGGCGGGTCCGGTCGAGGCGCCGAATGCTTACTTTATTATTTGTGTTTCTTGTTTTTATTTTTACAAGTTTCAGCTAAGCATTCTAACGAGGACTCGTGGGTCCGTTAGGCTGGAAGGATTGTTTCAGTCCTTATTGAGCCTTCAAGTTGGTTGACTGGGTCAGCGGCATTCTGCATCACTCCTTTTGCTTCCAATTCTCTCGGGACCTAGAGTATTCTTCCTCACGTGGGAGGATTGGGGGTTTAGCGCCACCTTACCGGTGGTTTGGCCTTTCGGAGGCTCTAGGAATTGTCCTGTTGGACGTGTTCCTTCCGGGGTTCTCTGGTCAGTGAGACCTTTGGACTTCCCCATGTGGGTTAGGTCTCCTTATGGGACCCTGGGTTTCCCTTCGGGAGAGGATTGTTCTCTTCTTGAGACCCTTTGGATTTTGTCCGTTCCTCCATGTGAGTTGGGTCTCCTTTGGGGACCTGAATTACCCTTTGAGAGAGTCCTTTTTTACTCTGCTTTAGGATTTTTTCTGGATCTGGGGATGCTCTGCATCCTTGGTTTCAGGTACTCCTCTGTCTCGTATGGTGAGGTGGAGACTAGCTTTTGATAGAGTGACCTTGTCATCATGGTATTTCCTTGCTTGGTCGTCTTGTGGCAATTGAACGCCTATGGGCTCTAGTGTCTTGGTTTCGAGATGCGTTTGGAGCGTTGGACTTCGTCATGGGGTAGTCTCCTCCTTGGGTCGGGACTTGCGAGGTTTTCTCGTTCTCTGGGTTCTCCTGGATATTGCATTAATATCTCCCTGTGGGTCTGTTTATGTCAGACGGGGTGTTTCAATTTCCGGGATATTGTTTGTTTTAAACAATGGGGGTCTCGAACCTGTCATCGCCCCTGGTTCTTTTGGTTGCTGAGGCTTTTGTTCAGCATTTTCCCTTGTGTATCCTGTTCATGGTATCCCACAATGGCTTAGTGGTAAACTATGCTTTCTTGAAAGCTGAAGGTCAAGAGTTGAAATCCAGCTTTGGCTATGTGCTCTTCATAACGCATGTCCTACAGATATCCTTGCCTAAGGCACCATTAACTGGTCTTTTCAGGATCTAGGGCGGGTTCGGGGTTCTCCTGTTCCGGGAATTTGGACTATGACCTTTGGTCTGGCTAGTTGATCTGGTCGATTGGCCAGATTCCTGAGTGCTGCTATTCATTGTCTTTGCCTGCGCTCAATGAACGGTTTCCCTTGAACGGTTTGCTGAAGTAACCTGATGGCTTCGTGGTTCTGCAGGCGAAGGGTTATAGGGTAACCACTGCAGCTAATTCACCCTTCTGTGCGCTAAGTTTTCAGGGGATTCCTTCAAGGTTCATCTGCTTTGGAGAGTGCTCTCTTATTCAGCCTGTCGCCTTGTGCCTTGTGGGCAGGTGCTCTGTCTCTAATGGCCCCTTTTTCTTAGGGGGCTTGTTCTCCTATGGAGGCCTTGTTTAGGACTTTTCCTAGATTCAGGGGATGGAACAAAGGGTTTAACCTATTTGGAGAGAGGCATGCTCTCTGGGTTGTTCTGTTCTTTCTGATGTCTTGCTGACTCTGCGTCGAGATGGGCCTTTGCTAGACTCTTCTGGGTCTTCGTCCTTGTCGACTATCTTTATGGAGTTTCGCAGGTGGAGGGGGTTCACGAGCTCTGTGGAATGGATGAAGCCAATTTTTCCGCTCTTTTGTGAGCGGGTGCCGGGGTTCTTCTGTTCCCCTGTTTTCTGACCTACTGATGCTTGGGCTGAGATTGTTGTTCCACGGGGGGGGGGGGGGGGGTGTAATGGGCCTAGTTGAGGTTCTATACTTCTCCCCTTTGGGTCTTATGTGTCAGTCTGGCGACTGGGATTGCCTAGAGTGTGCCCTCTGTCTTGGAGTTTTTACAATCTGATATCTTGTTTAGCCGCATTTTACTTCTTAGTGAAGTTTTCTGACTCGGTTGTTTACCTCGTCTGGGTCTGCTACACGTATTTGTGTTGAATACTTCAGTATTCTAAGTGCTGACGAATTGAGGATAAGTCTTCAGTTGTCATTTCGGTGCTTCCACTCGACATTGAGAGTAAAACTCGCTGTTTGGATGCCCGGTCCTGGACCTTGTGTTATGTTGGTCTGGGCGTTGCCTCCCCTTATTTGTTTCTGGGCTCATTCTAAGGATCTTCCTTTATGGATTTTGTGGTGTCCTTTCGATTTCCTTTGATTTTTTTTTTTTTTTCTTGCCCTGTCCCTTTGGGAGTTTTGGGCTGGTGTTCCCTTCGCTAGTAAGGGGTGTGTGGTTGGGGGCCGACCGCTGGGCGACTGTGTCTCCTGGAGGACTGTTGGGTCTGATTTTGCAGTCTCTAGCTAGGCATCTGGACTATCTGCGGCTCAGTGCCCTTGGGGCTTTTTCCTTTCAATGTTCTCGGCTTCGGACAAAACAGGGTTTTGTTGGGTAGTGGTTTCAGGCCTGGTGCCCTCAGAATGGGCCGCCTCTTGTACCATCCCGTCTTGGCATTCAGTGTCTTCTATAGCTTGGGTATTGTTTTCCCAAAAGTAATGAATGCAGCTGTGGACTCTTTACATCTGAAGAAAAGAAAATTATCAGGTAAGCATAATTTACGTTATCCATATACACATTAGATTTGCATAATCAACAAATGTAAGATAACAAGACAATGCAATAGCACTTAGTCTGAACTTCAAATGAGTAGTAGATTTTTTTATAACAAATTTTAAAGTTATGTATATTTCCACTCCCCTTGTTCCATGTGATAGCAATCAGCCAATCACAAATGCATATACGTATAGTCTGTGAATTCTTGCACATGCTCAGTAGGATCTGGTGACTCAAAAATTGTAAATATAAAAGACTGTGCACATTTTTTTTAATGGAAGTAAATTGGAAAGTTGTTTAAAATTACATGCTGTATCTGAATCATGAAAATGTAATTTAACCTGAGGGTCCCTTTAAAGGGGATAATGTCTTATATGACAAAGTGAAGGAAGGATGCTGTTTTGTTTCAGCACTAAAAAGCCTAATAGGAGCAATTGGCTAATGTGTACCTGATAATTTCCTTTTCTTTAGATGGAAAGAGTCCACAGTTCCCCACCCGTATTTTTTATGTGGGGCGTCTGTATTTTTATTCTTCACCCTGTTATTTCTTCTACTGTTCTTTGTTCCTCTGCAGTATGACTGGGGGATGAGGGGAGTGGGAGGAGTATTTAAGCCTTTTGCTGGGGTATCTTTGCCTCCTCCTGGTGGCCAGGTTCTTATTTCCCAAAAGTAATGAATGCAGCTGTGGACTCTTTACATCTGAATAAAAGAAAATTATCAGGTAAGCATAATTTATGTTATCCATCCTAATTCAGTGTGTGGAGTGCAAGATGCAATATGTGGGCATGACCACTAGGGAGGTGAGGATAAGGATAAGAGAGCATCTAAGTGATATCTCTACCTCTACCCCCTGTTCTGCATTAGCTGCATACTTTAAAGATAACCACATAGGTAATGTCAAATCATTTAAATGGCAAGGGATTGAGAAAGTCTGACTAACAGAGGGAGGAGGAAATTTAGATATACTGCTGTCCAAGAGGGAGGCTTTTTGGATTTTTACTTTACAAACGAGATTGCCATTAGGTTTTAACACTGAAGCAGATTTGATTAATGTGTGGAGATAAATTTCCCTACATACAAGAATGTATTTATTATCTACATATTTTTCCTTAATACCTTCATACCTTTTTTAATGTTTGAGAATATAAGGATTTGCATATTACGCCTTGAGAATTTTCCTTAGCTTTTTATTTAAATATCCCACAAATGGATTTGGTTTCCATTTAGTGTTATAAGAATTGGATGTTGGTTTATGAGCTATTAATACTGTGGGATTGTTACACACTGGTTACAGATTAGGTATTCAAGAAACATACAGGATGGGCTAACATGTTGGCAGCATATGTTGATCTTAAATATGTATTGGGACCAATATAAGTAGTTAAGGGGTTAATCTAATTACATCCAAACATGTGACCTCAAAGTTAACCTATCAGGAAGTTGTGAAGACCTTAAATGATTTCAGGTGTGTATTATTATGTTTTAGGCTTCTGATGACGGCGTAAGCCGAAACGCATCAAGCCCTTTTGTTCTACACTTGCAAGTGTGTTTTTAACATTTTATCCTTGCTGCAAATAAAGTGCAATCTTGGTTATCCTGAAGCACCGCTTTTTTTTTTTTTTCGCTGGTGGCACCTAACTCCCTTGTTTTGAGTCTGGGACATTTATTTATCCTTGTGGATAATATGGCCGTGAGCAGTCTGGAGTTGTCTCTCCATAGCAGGGTGGCCAGTATTTGTTAAGGGAGAGAGGGCAATCAAACTATATGCCCATTTTTTTCTTCCTTTAGATTTTTGAGACACGTTCTTCAATTGTAAATTGGAGGTGTATTTGTTTTGGGCTGTTTTGGTGTAAAAAAATAGTTTGTTTTTTTTTTAAATATTCGTGGCACAGCACTATTTTTTGTGTGCGCTTTTTCATCCTGAGGGATTTTGTTGGAACCTGATATACTTGGGAATGCTGCATACGCTGCGTAGGCAATGGAAGGCTCCTCGGATCATCTGTTTCAGTGTATAATTTTGCAGATGAGTCACGCGAGGTAGTAAGTCCTTCATTTTTCAGCAGGGTATCCTCCTTGATACCGGAAACTACGGGTCCATGAGAACCATTTTCAGAGACAGAGCTCATTTCAGTGTATGGAGGTGAGTTACCAGAGCCAGCCATATAACTCAGGTGTGGTCTCTGTGCAGTAGTCTCTGCTGCTTTCTATATCTGTCTAGAGAGTTTTTTTCTTTGATTTACAGTTTTCGTAGCTCCTTACAGAGACGTGAGTAAGTTACAAGAGCCGGCCGTGATTTCGGTGCGGTCTTTGTGTGACAATCTCTGCTACTTTCCAAATAGATTGTTATATCTATTGGAGTTCCTACATATGTAAATAGACATGCTTCTCTATAATCCTCATTCTCTATCTCTGTTCATTTCTCTCTCAGGTTGCAAATTTTCCCTGCGGCATATCCTATCGCTGTGTTTTCCGCGGCCCTTTTCTAAATGCCGGTTTACATATCATGTTTCAAAGGAAACCATGTTTTATGCTGAATAACAAACGAATGATTTAAAGTGTACACTTATATTTTCTTTTTCCTGGCCAGGAATTATTTCTTTAGCTTGAATATATCCTTATGTTTATATACGTGGACTGTTCCTACTTTAGGCACGTTTACTTTTATTGTGTGGTAGCTCTCCCTATACATTGGGTAATAAACACGTTTGTTTGATGCTTGCACCTGAGTTACCCGTGTCACATGATTATTTGATTAATTGTTTCTAAAAGAGTGCTGAATTCTGTGGAGGTAAAAAGCTCATATACATCCTCTCTTTCTATTTCTGTTTTATATATATAGTTTTTATAGGTAGTTCATACAAGCAGAGTGATAGCAAAATTGCTAAAAAGTCTCCAGTAGTTTGGGCAATTTTTCTCTGAAATTCCCAGTCGCGGAAGGGTTAAGGGAAGAGTGGATCCTAAGCTCCTTTTACATCCTTTGTAACAGGGTTATAGCACGGTTCCTTTTGTTCTGGGGACAGGGAAATTATTGGATAAAAATATACTGATTTGACAATATTTAATCACAGACAAAAAGATATTGGCAAACATCCAAACAAATGAGACCACATATTTTAAAATGCTGCAAATAATTGCCTGCAAAAAAAAACAAAAAACTTTTAAATAAAGTTGGGATCTTAGTGGCCATATTCTGCTCAGCCAGTCACCACTTACAAGGTGTCCCAAAATAGACTGGTCCTAACACTATAAAGTTTAGCCTTACTGGGCTTAATCATTCATTTCTAATATACCAAAATAGAATTCCAACATTGCAGTATAGTGGTGACTGGCTGAGCAGAATATGGCCATATTGTGTGACAATATTATTTAAAAAAAATATTTTTTGCAGCATTTTAAAATATGTGGTCTCATTTGTTTGGATGTGTGCCAATATCTTTTTGGTCATTTTGGCAACACTCCCACAATATGTGTACTAATATATAAGTTTTTGTTAGGTGTGCTTAACCAAAAAAAACCTGTAATATTTAGTCACAGTCACATGTTTAATAAGTGCTTATTGATCCTAATGAATGAGTATCAGTTAAATACATCCCCCTTTCTCCTTTTTTCTTTTTTTTTTTTTTTAGAAACTCTTCATAATCTAAATCCTGGCTGGGGTCCGATCCTGGCATCGCTTCAGGTTCCTGAGCTTACTACAGAAGAATTCTTGCAGGAATGCCTGTCCCTGGGGAGCTACTTAACCCTACATGTGTATGTTCTGCAGTGTTTAAACCGAGAACAGACCCTTGTCAACGAGATGAGGGTCCTGGTCAAAATTACCAAGTGGTTGGAGCAAGCACAACCAAAGTAAGCTTTTTTTATACCTTTATTGCCTGCTGTGTATGCTCATTTCTAAGAAAAACAACTTTGTTTGTATGTGACTATTATATGAGTATCTAATTTAAAGAAACAGTCTACTCCAGAATTTTATTGTTTAAAAAGATAGAAAATCCCTTTAATAATGATTCCCCAGTTTTGCATAACCACGGTTATATTTAATGAATGAAAGTGCCCCTGTTTTTAATAGTTATTTTTAAAAACCAGGCACTCATTCATTTAACTTTACATTCACTTTAATATTCTTTTTACCTCTGTGATTACCTAGTATCTAAGCCGCTGCAGACTGCCCCCTTATTTCAGTTCTTTTGACAGACTTTCAGTTTAGCCAATGTGTGCTGACTCATAAATAACTCCACAGGAGTGAGCACAATGTTATCTATATGGCATACATGAACTAGCAGCGTCTAGCTGTGAAACAGTGTCAAAATACACTGAGATTAGAGGCAGCCTTCAAAGGCTTAGACATTAGCATATGAGCCTATTTAGGTTTAGCTTTCAACTAAGAATACCAAGAGAGCAAAGCAAATTTGATGAAAGTAAATTGGAAAGTTGTTTAAAATGACATCCCCTATCTGAATCATGAAAGTTTCATTCTGACTAGACTGTTCCTTTAATCAAGGGTTTCATTGCTATTAGTGTGCAAAGAAGTACTCTGTTTCATTGGTGGTGGGGTTTTATCCATGGGCTTATTTTACAGCATTTGTCCCCTGCTCTTATTGAGTTAAGTCCAGCTTACCACTGTCTTCTGAAATCTGTTATAATTTGTGCTACCTGTGCATGCTGGGAAGCTGCTGTATCCTGACTTGGTAGTTTTAGTAGACTTACATTATTATTATTCTTTAAAGTAAATATATATATTAGTGTTGCAACAACTAATCGATACAATTGTCAATGAATCTCATTATCGATAAGTTGGTCTGCGCACAGCACCAGCTGCTTCACTCAGATAAACTCCTGCACATGGTATTGTGTTTAAGGCTGAAACTAACAATTATTTTCATAACCAATCAATCGGCTGATTCAGTTTTCAATTAATCCAATAAGAAAACAAATTCAGTACCATTTTTTGTACAATACCATGTGCAGGAGTTCATTGGAGTGAAGCAGCTGGTGCCGTGCCCAGACTAACTAATTGATAATGAGATTCGTTGACAACTATTTTCATTATCAATTGTATTGATTAGTTGTTACAAATTTATATATATATATATATATATATATATATACATGTACATGTTTTCTTTCTTTTTTACAGCATTTAGAATAATAATAATAATGTAACTCTACTAAAATACAGCAGCTTTTTAACATGCACATGCAGCACAAATTATAATAGCTTTAAAATTAATAAAATGAAATATTGTATTAGTGTTCGGCAAGCTAATGCACCAGGGCCTGTGTTATCTTAAAGGGACAGCAAAGTCAAAACTTTTATGATTCAGATAGATTGTGTAATTTTAAACAGAGCAAAAGAAAAGTGCACTATACAGATTTACCATATCAGCAGTAAAATAATTGGTAATTTCAATATTCATTACTAATAACCATATATCATTAAAAAATATATACATCAAAACCACCAATGGTATATATATAAAAAAAAATCATAACATTTTTAAATAAATGCCCATATAAGAGCTAATTATCCAGTCAGAAAGTGAGTAATGGAGGCTTGAACGCCGGAGCGGTGGCATCCGCAAAACACAATCACCTAAGGACACCAGCTCAATCGAGTGGTGCTGCAGAGGAAGCACAGATTGGTGTAACGGGGGATTCTCCATCCGCTGATAACAAGCTTTTGGCTCTGACTTTGTTACTCTGTATATTCAAATGGTAACCCATCTGACAAAGTGAAGTTTGGAACCGATATAAAATTTCCCCAGTCTTAACGACAAACTTTTAGATTGAATTATTATCTCTTATGGGCATTTATCTAAAAGGTTTTATGGATGTGTTTTATTTACCACCGGTGGTTTTGATGTATATGTTTAATGTGATATATAGTTAGTAAAGTATATTGAAATTACCATTTTCTTTCCTAAGATATGTTGAGTCCACAACGTCCTTAATTACTGTTAGAAATATCACTCCTGGCCAGCAGGAGGAGGCAAAGAGCACCACACCCAGACTGTTAAGTATCACTCCTCTTCCCACAACCCCCAGTCATTCTCTTTGCCTTCATGTAAGGAGGAGGTGAAGTTTTGGTGTCTGAAGAAAATTGGATTTTCGCTACAAGCAAGATATTGGGTTTAGCCGTATTCCAAGTTAATCTCTTCAGTAAGGATAGTGGTAAGGATAGTGGTGGCTTTCAAGCAGTTAGGAACTTGTAAGGTGGGCCTTGCTGTGTTTTCCTAACATTTTGCTGCCCTAGTATAGAAAGCCAGAGTAGGTTTACTCTGTTCTTTCTCTTCTACAGGTCTCTGTGAGGAACTGTGTCCTTTCATACCTAGTGAGCTGTCTATATGCCGGACAGTGGATTTAGCAGGTAAGTGCTTTTTCTTCCAGGTGGGGAGACTATGCACTTAAAGATTTTTCTGCATATCTTGCATTATGGGACAATGTAATCCTTAAGTAAGGATCAGATTGGGCATGGAGCAGGACAATGTACGCAGTGTGACTGAGACTGTATTAACTTTTTCGTGTAATGAAGGGGTTAAGTTCCCTGGAACCGTTCAGGTAATTTTTCTGCCTGAGGGTATTTTTGTGGAAGCGATTTTTTTTAATGTCTCTGTGATTCCTGTGTGTTGCAAGACATAGATTGCTCCTTACGGTGGGTTTGTGCACTTAACTTTCCTCAGGGGATTTGGGTTCCTATGTTGTACACTTTAGTCAGCAGAACCAGAAAGTGGATACTCGTTGTTTTGCATCTTGTTGTGGCGCAGTAGGTTTAGTCTGATCACGTGACACTCCTTCGGCTGTACTAGAGATATGGAGCAGTGTCGGCTGCATGGAACTGCGGTATCTTCTGAAGTCTGAGTTCCGTTTTTTTGTGGAAACAGTCATACACTAAGAAGCAGGTAGGCGCCTCAGCCAAGACTGAGGTGTGGGGTACCCTGAGGTTGTGTTTTATTAAGTGCATAGTCGCTTGGTTACTATTTACTGTGTGGACATACCCTAAGCTAGTAAGGTGTGTGACATGGATATTTTAAAAAGGAAAAAAGTTTTTTTTGTTGTTGTTATTTTAGAGCAAATGTTTAGATTTTTCTTGTTAAGTGGAAAATCGGTTTGCTGGGATTATGTCTGATATTGAGCAAGAATCTGCTCTGATGAATGCTTGTCTTTTGTGCTTAGAAGCCCAGATTGCTTCCCCTATGCAATTCTGTTCCTCATGTGTTAAGAGGACTTTACAGTGTAAAAAAAAAAAATGTTGTTGCGGAGCCTAATGTCTCTCAGGATGATGCTGTTCAGGTAATACCACAGCCTTCTCCTGTAACATCTCAAGCCTCAACGGCATCACATGCAGTGTTCTGTGGTTCCTCTATAACTCCTGGAGGAGTATATTTGAAAGCTGAAATTGCTGCACAGGTATTTTCAGTGGTATCTGCAGCGCTAGCTGCTTTTCAAATGTTAAAAGGAAAATGCAAGAGCAAACTTAGAGATTCAGATAGTAAGATTTCTGATCCCAGTAATGCTTCAAAATTGGCTCTTCCTATTAAATCTGATGAGGAAGATTCGTCAGGAGCTTCTAAAGGGTGAAATCCCAGATTCGGACAGTGTAATTCCTTCATCTGAATCGGAAGGAGTATCCTTCAGATTTAAGCTTGAACACCTCTGTGTCTTGTTAAGGGAGGTATTGGCTACTTTGGACGACTCAGATACTCCTGTCGTTGTCCATCCTAAGAAATCTAGTAAACTTAATAGTTACTTTGAGGTTCCTTCCTCTAAAGAGGTTTTTTTCTCTTCCAGACCGTGCTATGGATATTATTACTCAGAAGTGGGATAAGTCTGGGGTATCTTTTTCCCTGTCCCCTATTTTCAAAAGGATGTTTCCAGTCGCTGACTCCATAAAGGAGCCATGGCACACGGTTCCTAAGGTAGAAGAGGCTATTTCTACTCTGGAACTACTATTCCTATTGAGGATAGCTGCTCTTTTAAGGACCCTATGGACAAAAAGCTGGAGGCTTATTTGAAGAAGATATATGTTCATAAAGGTCTCCAATGGCAACCTGCAGTATGTATTGCCACTGTGACAAGTGCTGCATCCTACTGGTTTGATGCCTTGTCTGATTCTCTTCAGGCAGATACTCACTTGGATCAGATCCAAGACAGGATTAAGGCTCTTAAGCTAGCTAATTCCTTTTTTTCTGACGCTATCCTGCAGGTGAATAGGCTGGGAGCTTGACATCTGGGCTAGGCCGTAGGGCATTGTGGCTGAGATCTTGGTCAGCGGATGTCTCCTCTAAGGTCAAGCTTCTGGCAATTCCTTACAAGGGTAAGGCCTTGTTTGGACCTGGTCTAGCAGAAATTATTTCTGTTATTACGGGTGGAAAAAGGTCTTTTCTGCCTCAAGATAAGAAGAATAGCCCTAAGGGACGTCAGAGTAATTTTCGTTCCTTTTGTTAATTCAGTTGAAAACCTTCCCCTTCTTCTTCCAAGCAGGACCAGTCCAAGTCTTCTTGGAAACCCAATCAGTCTTGGAACAAGGGGAAACAGTCAAAGAAACCCGCAGCTGAGTCTAAGTCAGCATGAAGGGTTTGCCCCCGATCCGGGGTCGGATCAAGTTGGGGGGCAGACTTTCTCAGTTTTCTCAAGCTTGGATACGAGATGTTCCAGATCCCTGGGCAGTGGACATAGTATCTCAGGGTTACAAATTGGAGTTCAAGACCTTTCCTCCCAGGGGCAGGTTCCACCTCTCAAGATTATCTGCAGACTAGATAAAACGAGAGGCCCTCTTGAAATGTGTACAGTAGCTTTCCTCCCTGGGAGTGATCGTTTCAGTTCCGAAACAGGAACTGGTCTAGGTTTTTATTCCAATCTGTTTGTGGTTCCCAAAAAAGAGGGATCTTTCAGTCCTATTGTAGATCTGAAGTGTCTAAACAAGTTTCTCAGAGTACCATCCTTCAAGATGGAAACTATCTGTTCCATTCTTCCTTTGATACAAGAGGGTCAGTTTGTGACAACCATAGACCTGAAGGATGCATATCTTCATGTTCCCATTCACAGGGATCATCACAAGTTCCTATGATTTGCCTTTTTGAGACAAACATTTTCAGTTTGTAGCTCTTCTGTTTTTGGCCTGGCCACAGCTCCCAGAGTTTTTTCAAATGTTCTGGGGACTCTCTTAGCAGTGATCAGGTCTCGGGGAATTGCGGTAGCATCATACTTAGATGACTATTTGGTTCAGGTGCCATCTTTTCGACGAGCAAAATCTCATACAGGGACCTTGTTGTCTTTTCTACATTCCCAGGGATGGAAAGTGAATCTGGAAAAGAGTTCCCTTGTTCCAGCTACAAGGGTAGTTTTTTTTAGGGACCATAATAGATTCTCTAGCTATGAAGATTTTTCTGACATAGGTCAGAAAATCAAAGATTCTTGTTGCCTGCCTCTCTCTGCAGTCTACTGTTCGACCATCAGTGGCTCAATGTATGGAGGTAATTGGTCTGATGGTCGCTTCCATGGACATTATTACCTTTGCTCGGTTCCATTTAAGAGCTCTACAGTTATGTATGCTCAGACAATGGAACAGAGATCATTCAGATCTATCTCAGAGGATAGATCTAAACCAGTTGACAAGAGACTCTCTTCCGTGGTGGCTTTCTCGGGATCATCTGTCTCGGGGCTTATGCTTTAACAGACCTTCCTGGGTGATTGTGACCACGCCAGCCTGCTGGGCTAGGGAGCAGTCTGGGACTCGTTAAAGGCACAGGGACTATGGACTCGGGAGGAGTCTGCTCTCCCCATAAACCTCTTGGATTTGAGAGTGATCTACAATGCTCTGTTGGCCTGGCCTCAATTGTCCTTAGCTCGGTTTATCAGGTTCCAATCGGACAACGTCACCTTGGTGGCTTACATCAACCACCAGGGGGGAACTCAGAGTTCCTTAGCCATGAAGGAGGTGGCACGGATAATTCAGTGGGCTGAAGCTCACAATTGCTGTCTATCTGTCATCCACATTCCAGGAGTGGACATTACACAAGCGTTTGGCGGATGTGCCCACTGTTCAATCCTTTTGTCATGCCCTGGTCAGAATCAGGCCTGTGTTTAAATCTGTTGCTCCTCCTTGGAGCCTTAACCTTGTTCTGAAAGTTTTGCAGCAGGCTCCGTTTGAGCCTTTGCATTCCATAGATATTAAGTTACTATCTTGGAAGGTTTTGTTTCTGTTTGCTCTCGGCTTTACAGTGTGATTCCCCTTATCTTATCTTTCATGCGGTTAAGGCGGTTCTTCATACATAGCTGGGTGTTCTTCCAAAAGTTGTTTCAGATAATTTTATTAATCAGAAAATTGTGGTTCCTTCTTTATGCCCTAATCCTTCTTCTCATAAGGAACATTTGTTGCACAATCTGGATGTTGTGCGTGCTCTTAAGTTTTATTTACAGGCTACTAAGGATGTTTGCCAGTCTTCTGCCCTGTTTGTTTGTTTCTCTGGAAAATGTAAAGGTCAGAAAGCTATTGCTACTTCTCTGTCTCTCTGGTTGAGAAGTATAATTCGTTTGGCTTATGAGACTGCTGGTTAGCAGCCTCCTGTGAGAATTACAGCTCATATTACAAAGCTGTCTCTTCCTCTTGGGCCTTCAAAAATGAGGCTTCTTTGGAACAGGTTTGCAAGGTTGCAACTTGGTCTTCTCTGCATACTTTTTCCAAATTTGATGCGTTTGCCTCGGCTGAGTCTTCTTTTGGGAGAAAGGTTCTTCAAGTGGTGGTGCCTTCTGTTTAGGTTCCCTGTCTTGTCCCTCCCTAATCATCTGTGTCCTCTAGCTTGGGTATTGATTCCCAACAGTAATTGATGATTTTGTGGACTCACCATATCTTAGGAAAGAAAACAAAATTTATGCTTACCTGATAAATGTATTTCTTTCCGGATATGGTGAGTCCACGACCCCCACCCTTTTATTTAATACTTTTGAATAAAACTCAGGCACCTCCACACCTTTGTATTACTCCTTTTTCTCCATTTCCCTTTGGTCGAATGACTGGGGGAACAGTCTGGCTGTGGTGCTCTTTGCCTCCTCCTGCTGGCCAAGAGTGATATTCCAAACAGTAATTAAGGACGTCGTGGACTCACCATATCCGGAAATAAATACATTTATCAGGTAAGCATACATTTTGTTTTTTCTACTGTTTATGTGGTAAAGCTGTATAGCGCACTTTTTTCTTTTGTTCTTTCTGTACTTGTTTTGGGATTGGCTGCAAAAGACAATCCTTGTGTTAAGTTGCAAATGCCACATATCTGAGTGTTTTGATAGATACCTTTTTTCATATACAATTTTAAACAACCTTCCAGATTACTTCTATTATCAGATTTATTTTGTTCTTTTGGTATCCTTTGTTAAAGGGTAAAGCTAGGTAAAATAATAAGGGGACATTTAGAAGCCAGTTGAAAGTTCTGTATGTGTGTGTATGTATACAGACTTGTGTGTGTGTGTATATATATATATATATATATATATATATATATATATATATATACACACACTAGTAGACTATATAATGTGTTCATATACACAGGCTCTGTGCAAACATAATTCCACAAGTATTTAAACATTATCACATACAAACACATACTTGTATGGTTACAAATACACCAATACATATATCTTCCGTAGTTTATCTTGGACACCTAATCTTCTCTCCTGCTCTGACTGTGGTATCATCTGGAAATAAAAATGATCGCCAGGGATGTTCTGTAGAAACAGAAGCAGAGTAATAGTGAAAAAGCAAAGAAGCCTTTGGGTGGCTAAACAAAGGAACCTATTGGGGAACTATATAGAATTACTTGGTGAAGCAGAATAAGAGGAGCAGATAAACAAGTAAAGATTTGTATAGAAGAGAAGAAGAGAATAAAGCAGGATCAAGATACAGGGAGGGGAGACTGGAGAATCAGAGGTACCCACTGTAATTATTTATCTGTTTATTTTGAAAGCTCAGTCAACGAAGAACCAAAACTGTTCCTTTGGTGGCACAAAGCTCTTCAGTTATCCCTGATTCAAGTAGAGCAGAACGATAGTATTGTAACGGAATCGGTTCTTCGGGTATTGCTTTCTGTCCAAAGCAGACTTAGCCTGTTGGGTGAAGAACGAATAACTTCAGGCATTCTTGGTGCTATAGGTTTAGGAAGGAAGTCTCCTCTGTCAGCAAGGTAAGATTTGCTTAATACATTTAATAAAAATATTCTAGTGATTTAAAATACATCAAATATTTTCTAGTTTAGATGTAGATTTTACATCTGGAAATAAAACGCCTTCCTTTATGTTCTATTCTAAAATACCATCATATTTTTTATTTTGTAATATTATGTTCCATGCTTTATTTCCACATAACTACGGACTCCCTTTTTACTTTGTCATTAAAGTGATGGTAAACTTTGTCCAAGTACTTTCTCAAAACATAATCTTTGTGTCAAAATAATATTAACTCCATTTTTATAATCAATCAAATCAATATAGGAAGTATTCTTTTTATGTACCTTTATATTCCTTCGTTTCTTGCAATACGCAAGCGCCCCCTCCTTCTTCCTTTTTTTTCTGTAATTTTATTGCGCCGTCCAATCGCTTATATAGAATGTTTAAAATTGTAGACGGAATTAAACATATAAAATTTTCTATAATACTTTAAAAATGTATATTCCGAAAATGTATTTATTTAAAACAGAAATCAATGTATATACAGATCTTGCATACATATTTACATTTTTAAATAAAATTTATTTTGTAGTTTACTTGAACATGTTCTTAGAAAAACTATATGGATGTATTATATAGGCATTATTTACCATCACTTTAATGATAACTGTACAAACATTTATAAAGGTGAGTACTGTGGATATTTTACAGATGTTTTGTGCTTTCACCCAATATTTTCAAGTTTCTTTGGAAAATTGTGTGCTAAAGAGACAAGCTATTGATATCCTTGTAGGAGACTGGTTGGCCACTAAGCGCTGATGATGTCACAACATGCATTTTGGTGACCACGTGGGCAACCATTTGTCTAATAACTCATTTTAAATGAAGGTCTGTGGGTTTCTTTGACAACTGCAAAGAAAGTATCCATCCATCTACCTTTTTTTTTTATTTATTTTTTTATTTCTTTATTTCAAACCTGCAGATTGGTTTTATAACATTCTTGTTCAGACTACAGCACTGAGATTATTATTAAAGATCTGAAAGCTGTGAATCCTACTGTATGCAATGTTCACCTTTTATTTTAAGTCCTGTAATGTTCACTGGGTAAACCTAAACATAAAATAGAAAGTAAAATAGCTACTTTGAAGGTCTAGTGTTAATGGCTTGATGTGAGTGCTTTCTCACAAAAAATGTAGTTTGCTTTGTACTAAAGGTTGTTAATGCTAGTAAAATCTTACCCAAATTTTTATTGCATCGTTATGTTTGATTGCTCAGAACAGCAAAGTCTATTCTGAACGAATTTAGATTTGGTAAGGGTTGTTAAATCCTAATTTTTAAGTTGATGTATATAGTTCTTGATTGGTTAATTAAGAAACCTACACCCTCATATAAAAGCTTACGGTTTGAATTGTTCTCCAGTCAGCGCTATAGCTACAACAAAAGTGCCATATGGGGAGAGCGCTGATTGGAGAACAATTCAAACCTTTTAACTCACAGAAAAATTGACTACTGAAGTGGGCGGAGGCGCGCAGGTATTTGAATTTAAAATCTATATTAAAAAGTAAGTTATGGGGGGCGGAGCCTGACCACGCAGGAAGATGGTCGCACACTAGGAGGGCTCCTGCCACCGATACTGATAAAACTGCTATTTTTTAGCATAAATGTTCTTTTACTAAGCTATTCTATTTAGTGCAAGATCTAGACTACATAACTTTCTGTGCCTGCTGTTTTGTATCCAGGGGAGAGCCGTTCTGTTCCACTACAACTGCTGCTAACAAGTCTGAACACTAGCGGTGATACTTTACGCGGAGGCCTTACTCCATCTACAAGAAATAACTGAGCTAAAGCAGCTCATCTCAAGGCACAAAAATACCCACCCGGAGGAGTTAGACCCGACCTTGTAACTGCTTGCCCCCTCTGAGCAGCAAGTACGATAGAGGAAGAGACCGCTCCTTAGCTCTCACCAAGGCTTCATCGCCGCAACACGCGGACCCTAGGCTATAAAGAGCGGAGGCTCAGGGAGCAAGTCTTTAGGCACTTACCCTCAGCGCGATGTGGAATAGGAGCAGAGATCCCCAGCCACTACAGCGACCTCGCGATCGCAACTGCTCTGTCACCCAGCAGGGTTCTCAGCGGAGGTACTTCAGCCGGTAAGCTACAAATCGTCTACACCCAAGCACACTAAAGGGGGCTGTCGATGAGCTGTAGGAACACAAACGATTATGGCTGTTAGACTATACTTACGACTAAGGGGGGTCCATAACAGGCACATGTTCCCTTCAGACACAGTCCACCACCCCGCTAAGAGATATAGTTTATACTCCGCTCCATAAAGGAAAATAGTTTCCTAAAAGTGTTACAGGGGCCATTTCTAATTATAAAGCTGAACGAGAGGGGCCTTATATACCAGATAACTTTTGTCACTCACAATAAGCAGGCCTTGGACCTGTGGTTACTTGAATTTCTTGACACAGGTTGCCGTCAGAGGCCTAACAATTTTGGTAACTTTTTCTAAAGACAGCTGGTAAGCTGTGAACAACTATACTCTCTGCCATCTTTTAAGGCCTGTGCATCAGGGCTGAGCGGCAGGGATAATTCTTGATCTATATTCAGCTAACGGCTCATTTAGGGGGGTATGCCTAATAAAAGGGCTAGTAAGGCTGATAAGCTAACTGCCTCTAAATCCATGAGCCATTATCTCAAGCCCCTAGATTCAACCAGATAACTGGAGGTGATATGGAAAACTCTCAAGACACCCCTAACCCTCCTATACCACATAGTGCTGACACTCACTCCCAATTTATTACCAAAGATGACATCCACCACTTGTCATCTAAAGAGGACATACAAGGAGTGTTGAGGGAAATGAGGAGCCTATTTGGGGATCTGAGAAAAGACTTCTCTGTACTAGAATCTAGAGTATTAAACATTGAAAAGACCTCACACGACAACGCAATCTCCGTACAACAGCATACATCTGATATACAAAACCATGCTGATAATCTGCAATATCTTAATGATAAACTCGAGGATATAGACAACCGGGGTCGCAGGAATAATTTGAGGTTTTCGTGGAATATCTGAAACCATTACGCCGCAGAACATTGAGGGTTATTTACAAGCCCTATTTCAAGTCATTAAAGATTCACCGTCATCTCCTGAAACTCCCATAGAAAGGGCGCATAGGGCTCTTAGGCCCAAACCACCTAATAAAGCGCCTCCGAGAGACATAATTGTCCGATTCCTAAGTTTCAAAGACAAGGAGGAAATACTCCAGCATGCTCGCAAGAAACACTCTATTACCCACACTGGGGAAGAAATTCAGGTTTTTTCCGACTTGTCTCCTGTGACTCTGCAAAAACGGAGGGACCTGGGACACATCACATCTGTCCTGAGAAGCCATAAGGTCCCTTACAGATGGGGGTTTCCTGTTTCAATCATCGCCACCCACAACAACAAAACTTCTATCTTTCGGATTATAAGGTCTTCTTTGAGAACTTGGAAATTCAGGTCCCTTCTTCCAGTGGATCCCTATTAGGAAGGCCATCACTACCCACCCGGCCATCAAGTGATCATCCCGAAGTTGAATCAATCGGGTAATGTACTGTTAGACTTTCTGAGCCTTTGATTAGATTTCTCACTGGCCTAACGTGAAAGAGACTACTCCTAACTGTGCACTAATGTTGAAAAATGTGTTCAAATGTTACTCTTGTTCTCTATACATGTTGGTATAGAAGTGTAGTTCTGCGTCCTGTTTTTTTTTTTTTTTTTTAGCTCATTGCTATATATTTCACTACTTAATGCTTGCTCATCATTAGACTAGACTGATGGTTACTACCTCTATACTGGTCCCGACCACACCTAAAAAGTATTGGTTAATAGTGTTTATTCTAGGCAATGACGAAGAAATAATACTGCTTAATGTGTACCTCTCTTTTTAGGTTGTATTACCACGTGCTAGTTCCGATCCATTCGGTCTTGAGGGTTACCAGCTACCCACTGTTAGATTTTAGTAGCATCATATATGCAATAGAACTTAATATGACTATCATATTTTGAAATATGGATGTATTGCTAATCTGTGTAAACCTGCATTTATTGCCTCCTCCTCTCGCCTTGCCCTAAGCATATCTATCCTAAGTCATTTGGTAAATAACGTAGAATGTAATATGTAATGTAGAGCCTACTAGTCTTATGTTGGCCTACAGAATATTTATGTTTATACCGACCCACGTATGGTTGTCTGGGGGTACTAGCAGGAGACCTGGAAATCTATCCTATAGTTTTCCCTACCCCTATGCACTCTGGATATAGATTTGGGCCTTACTAACTTCATTCTAACACGTAAAGCCCTCACCAGCATTCTTGAACTCCTCTCTGCAAGTTACGCTTGAGGACTTAAATGGGCTCATAGCTTGCACAGAGTAAATTGCCCACCCCTTCTGAATCTTATATAATGACATCTAGGCTAGTCTGCACTCAAGCAATAATATGCCATCTGTATACTTACGTATTATTATAACTTACGTCAGTAAAGGGGCTTATCCCCTATCTCTGTGTCTTAAGTGTGTTACAAGGTTCTATATATATTGTTAACTCTGAGAGTGTCCTGGTTTCCTTGCTCATTCCAGACACTAATATATTGCTATTTCCTTGTAGTTATTTCACTGTTTTGTATTCTTCTCCTTCTCCCTCTCTTACTTACATTCCCCTCTTTGTGACCTTCACCTTTCCTTAATTCTTCACCCTTCCCCCTTTTTTTTTTTTCCCCTCATTAGCAAAAGAAAGTGATAACGTAGATATGGCTACGCAGTACAAATCTAAAAGGTTCTTTGATCACTCAATTAATCTCACTACTATTAACGCAAAAGGCCTGAACAACCCAGGCAAACGCTCCATTGCATTTAGGGAATTGAATAAATCACAGAGCCACATAATTTTGTTACAAGAAACTCACTACAGAAAGGGTAAAGAACCTAAATGGCATAACTCTGTTCCCGATGGCTTATTTTGCTTCGGGCCAGAATAAAAAAGTAGGTGTGGGTATTGTTTTTCACAAAACAGTTCCATTTATCATGACACATATTGAGAGAGACCCAAATGGGCGTTACGTAATCCTAGTAGGTACCCTCTTTGGACACTACATCACTCTGGCCTCCATCTATTCCCCCAATCATGGTCAGGAGACATTCTTCAATCAGGTTTCTGATCTCCTTTTGGAACATTCCAGGGGAATCACATACCTAGCTGGAGATTTTAACATCGCAGCCGACCATTTAGTTGACACCTCGCGAGGGGTGTCTTGTACTCCCACATCCACGATTAAACAGGTTAATGACACACTAAATGACACAAAACTAACACTACATGATGTTTGGCGGACTCTACACCCAACTTCCAGGGACTACTCCTTTTATTCCATCCCACATAACAGTTATTCCAGGATCGATTACATTTATACAGACTCTTGCGGACTCTCGATCACACATCATTGTGTTATTGATCACATCACATGGTCAGACCATGCCCCTGTTTCTTGCTCAATTTTATGGCCAGATATCCCCATGACACAAAAAACATGGAGATTAGATGACACCATATTAGATAACCCCTTAATCTTTAATGACATACTTAAAATTATGCGGGAATATTTTGAGATTAACACATACCCTTCCTCTTCACATGCTACTATCTGGGAGGCGCACAAGAGCGTTATAAGAGGTGCATTGATTAAACATAAGGCATTTCTCAATAAGCAACCTAGAGCTTAATACCATGATATACAAACCAGGATTGGCACCTTAGAAGTCAAACATAAAGCAGATCCTTCGTGCTCTGACACTATAACTCAGTTGAAGGAGGCAAGAATTGAATTTCAAAAACACCTGGCGGAATCCCATCAAAAGACTGCACTTTACCTGAAGCAACATTACTATGAAGGGGGTAATAAACCAGGCCGAGTCCTAGCTAGAACCCTTAAAAAAAGACAGCTCCGCTCCCACATATTCTCCTTAAAATCCACAGACGGCCGTTCACTTCACAGTAGCGACCAAATAGCTACAGAGTTCCACAGGTACTATCACTCTTTATACAATATACATGATCACTCCTCAGAATCTGCCCAGGCAGATGGTATTCTCCAGCATGAAACCTTTGTTAGTTCATATCTGAGCGATATAGACCTCCCCTCCCTGTTGCGGGAAGACTCCGAATTTCTAGATTCCCCAATAACTGTAGAGGAACTTTTTAACGCCATTAAAAACTGCCCAGGGGGTAAAAGCCCAGGCCCCGACGGATTTTCCTCAGCCTACTACAAAAGCTTCAAGGAGATTTTAGCGGACCCACTCCTTAACCTGTTTAATGGTCTTCTGGAGGATCCCTCTTTATCTTGCGTCCTCCTGGAAGCGCACATTACGGTGATCCCTAAGCCGGGAAAAACTCCAGACTCTCCTGGTCACTTTCGGCCTATTTCCTTGATCAATTCGGACAAGAAACTTTTAGCAAAAATTTTGGCTACTAGACTCAACAAATACTTACCAGATCTGATCTGTAATGACCAGGTAGGATTTGTTCCTGGTCGTGAGGCCAGGGACAACACTATCAGGGTCTCACAATTAATCAATCATGCCAGAGTCTCAGGTCTCCCGCTAGTGCTCTTCTCCACAGACGCGGAGAAGGCCTTTGATAGGGTGAGTTGAGTCTTCTTGCGTCGGGTCCTGGAGAAGCTGGGATTTGGTCGGGCCTTTGTACAGATCTAACCCTAATGCTAAAATAAGAGTTAACGGTACCCTATCGGAGTCTTTTAACATCAGAAATGGCACCAGACAGGGTTGTCCCTTGTCCCCCCTACTCTTCGCCCTGTCTATAGAGGTCCTGGCTCATAAGGTGCGAATTAATCAGCATATTAAGGGTATAAAGGTGGGAGACACTGAGCACAAACAAGCGCTTTACGCAGACAACGTCTTATACACCTTAACGAATGCTTCGGAATCTCTCCCGGTACTCCTAGATTTACTCAAAGAATATGGTAAAGCCTCGAATTTCTCCCTCAATCTGAGTAAATCTGAACTTTTAAACATTAACACTTGTCCTAGAATAATACAAACCCTACAACATAAGTATAAGATCACCTTAGCTACGAACAAATTAAAATACCTTGGAAACTTTTTAACATCTGACCCCTCAGATCTATTCAAATACAACTACATTCCTCTCAAAAACGATATAGCTGCAGACCTATCCTCCTGGAAAAATAAATATATATTTTGGCTAGGCAGAATAGGAGTTATTAAGATGAATATCTTGCCCCGAATTCTATACTTCTTTCAGACATTACCTATAACTCTACCTAGGGGATACATCACTCAGTTGCAGAAACTCATTGAACAATATATATGGGCTAACACTAAACCTAGAATCCCGAGGCGCACTATGTACCTGCCAAGAGATAGAGGGGGACTCGGCCTACCAGATATTTCTCTTTACAAAAGGGCTATAGGTCTGCAAAGGATAGTCGAATGGGCACAAAATGCAAAGCATAAAGCATGGATAGATTTAGACAGACAGATCCTTAAAATAAATAATGTGAGTACCCTTGCGTGGCTGCCACCTACACAGCGTCCTAGCATAGTTAACAAATATCACTTACTAGAAGAAACACTTAACACCTGGGACTCGGCTATTGCGACCTCTACTCACATCTCCTCACGGCATTCTCCCTTAACGCCAATTCTTGAAAATCCTGAGATTCCATACCATAAAGTGGGACATTTGAAAATCACACCTTACAAAATAAAAGAGGGCTCAGTCTTTGGGGTGGTGGTTAATGGGAAGGAGGCCCCGCAGGCTTCACTGAGGGACTTCCAACCCAAGATTTTTTCTTCCTGGTTACAACCAACTGATACACTTTCTAGCCATAAACATAAACAGGGATTAGGTAGATCACTTACCCCTTTTGAGAAACTCTGTGTGGGAGAAGCCACGCCAAGACATTTAATCTCCCTCCTATATAAGATAGCAGCCTTACAAGGGACTGACACACTCCCGACATACATTATACGCTGGAATGAGGACTTTGGGTTAGATAATGAAGTGGAGCCCTGGTTGAGGGCATTTAACTTGATTAAAAAATGGTCGGTTTCCTCGACCATCCAAGAACATCATATTAAGCTCCTGAGCAGATGGTACCTGACGCCAGTAAGACTTCATAAGATATTTCCAACGGTTAGTCATGTATGTTGGAGGGGCTGCGGCGAAAGCGGCTCCCTTTTGCACATATGGTGGTCCTGCCCAATTTTAACGCCCTTTTGGTCGGAGGTTTTAAATAAGATATCCGATATCCTTAACCTCCCAATCCCAAACACGCCGGAGATATTATTATTCCTGACGCTTCCCAAAACACAAAGTCAGGCGCACTTTGCCCTATTGTTAATTTATGCTTACTAGCGCTAAGAAGCTGATTCCAAAGAAGTGGAAAAAGCAGAACCCCCCACATTGGAAGAGTGGTATTCACAAGTAGAGGATATTTTACTTTTGGAGAGATATTATTACTTCAAAATCCACAAATTAGATAAGTATGAGCTCATGTTGGCAATTTGGCATGGTACAATATAAATAGTATCATGAGAGGCGTGGCCTCTGGAATGTAAACCCCCCCCCCCAAAAGATCATTACCCTATGATTCTTCTTGCCTAGTCCTATTTTCCCTCTTCCCCCTTGCCATCCGGTCACCTCTTTCTCCTTTCTCTAATATCTTCTAAATGTTATGCTACTATATGATTATCCTAAAATTGTAAAAAGAGTTTAAGCTTGTTAACTTTCACTCCAAGCATTTGTCGGGACGTGCGAGCTTCTATCTGGATGAAGTGTTTTACTTGTCCACAGATGTAAAGCGATCTTTTATTTGTATATCCTTTATGCTGTATGTGCTTAATGTATCTGAATATTTACACTTCAATAAAGCTTGTTTGGAAAAAAAAGAAAAAAGAAAAAAAAAAAGTAAATATATAGTGCAACTTCATTACTTTAATAATTAAACTCCATCTAAAATATCACTAACATTCCTGATCTGTTTTTATAAAGGGGAAGCCTGGCGATTATCTTGTTGCACTTGTGCATAATATTTCAGTTCACTCTCTATGTGCCTCATTTAAGAAATTTGTTGGTTTCATACTATTTATCAATTTTGTGGTTAATGTTAAACTTGGTGATCCAGTTTCCTGACCTCGTGTTTTTATGTTTATTTTAGGTTTCGAGTAATCGCTCGCAGTTTGGCTGCATTTATTTTAGCCCAGATTCCTTCAGAAAATCAAATTCGCCTTAAGGCTGGTTCTGGATTGCACTTGTCGCCAAAAGCTCAGCAGGTACAAAATAAAGACCAATGTTAAAGCAACACTAAACTCATTTTATCAACAGTTTCTGTCCCATCCCAGGATCTAAAATCACCTTTTATGATGTAAATTAATTAACCCCAGGTAAGCATTGTCTTTCATTAGATGAAAAGAGTCCATGAGTCATCACGTTTGGGAATTCTGCTCCTGACCCCTATGAGGCAGCAAAAGATACCCCAACACACAAGAGCTTTACATCCCAGTTTCCATGATCCTCAGTTATCTTCTTTTGCCTCCTTAATAAAGATCAATTGCCACTTCTTGAGCTTTCGTAATGAAGCTTCTATTGATCAGATTTGGAAGGCAGCTACTTGCTCTTCTTTGTGTTCTTTTTCATAGTTTTATCACATTAATGTGAATGCCTCTTCTGAGGCTGCCTTGGGCAGGAAAGTTCTGCAGGCCGTAGTACCTGATCAGTAACTTCCTGCCTTCACTGTTTGTTACTCTTATTTCACGGTGTTCTCATGGACTTCTCTCCTCGGGTATAGATTCCCACTCATTATGACTTGTGGACTCTCACCATCTGATGAAAGAAAATAAAATGTATGCTTACCTGATGAACTCATTTCTTTCATGATGGTGAGAGTCCATAAGTGCCGTCACATGACCGTGGCTTGCTATCCTTGGCAGAGTAAAATAATCTCAAACTTGTTTGTTCAGGGGGATTGACAGGCTTTGCTTTCACATGATTGATTCTATACAAACACTTGCTTTTGCAATTATAAAAATTGCCCATCCTTTTATAAACGGGTAACAATTGTCATCTATCTCTCTCACTTACACACACATATAACACACACACCACTCACTGTCTGTCCTGCTCCTTCATACATTCCCTATCTCTATCTCTCTTTATGTCTCTCTCTCATGTGCACACTCTCCATTTCTGTCTCTCACACACACTCCCTTTTCTTTCTAATGGTAGTCGGAGTCCACGATCCTTACTCTTGGGAATTACATCACCTAGCCACAAGGAGGTGGCAAAGACACCCTATAACAGAGTTTCAAGTATCCCTCCTATTTCCTCTTCCCTCCTAGTATTTCTTTGCCTCCCCAAGGAGAAGGCATGGAAAGAGATGTTTTTAAAATATATGAAGAATTTCAGACTTTCTTTCAGAAGACAGTTCCTGGAAGAGAAGGAATTAAGAGGGTGCTGCTTGGGCATTATTCTTTTCCTTGTTGGAGCTGAGTCACAAGCTAGCCACGGGTGTTGCAAGGTAGTTCCTTAGCCCCCTCCTGCTGGGCCAGACTGTACACTCTTCTTATTTCTGTCGTCCTCTGTTTGTTTCAGATCTGGGCAGATTTCTATATGATAGATTCTCTGAAGAGGTGATCTGGAGGTGGGTAAGTACCTTAGTCTGGGCTCCACTCTTATCCCTAGTATGCACTTGGTAAGTGCTGGGTACACTGACATCCTGAAAACAGCAGGCTTAACCCCTCTCCCTCTCATGTTTGGGTGCTGGGCACATTTATTAATGTGTGGCCCTTTATGTCTCCTGCCTGGCTGCATCAATACCTCCGCCGTTATACTGCACGGATTGCTAAGGCTGCTAGGACTCACGTTATGGCAGTTAGCTGGCTGCTTTACTACCCTCAGCATTCCGGTTAAGTTATTTGCTACACAGAGAGCTGAGATTTGTACAGGGTAGTTGGTTTGACATGCCGAATTGTTATCGCGGTGGAGGAAGGAGACGGGGCCATCTTTTGCGCTGTGGAAATCAGTGCAGTGAGTCGCGGCTCCCTTCGCGCTGACCGGACGCAGGTTACAGAAGGGGGTGAGACACATTTTTTTTCTGGTGCTTATAGTACACATACTTTTTGGAAACCTTTCACTTTCTTGTGACATTACTTATCACTCTTTCTCAGGAGGACTTGGTATATAGTTCTCTACTAAGGAAAGGGTCATACTGCTATACTGCAGTGTAGTTTAACACTTCACTCTTTGTGGGGCATTCTTTTTCCATTGGATATTCCAAAATACCAAAGAAAAAAGAAAGCTGCCTTTCTTCACTGTGTAAGAAACTTCGAGGACATGGGCATCATTGTCCTATTACTTCTAACAGAACAGGGAACAGAGTTCTATTCAAATCTATTCGTTGTTCCAATTTCTTTCCAATGGCATGCAGAGTCCACAAATTCATTCGTTACTTTTGGGATTTCACTTCCTAGCCACCAGGAGGAGGCAAAGACACCCCAGCCAAAGCATTAAATATCCCTCCTGCTTCCCATACCCCCCCCATCATAATTTCATTTGTGATGCCATTTTTTATTATATCAAAATTGATGTTAAATCTATGTCTTTAGCTATTTTAGCTAGAAGAGCTTTGTGGCTCAAATCTTGGAATGCTGATATGACTTCTAAGTCCAGATTGCTATCTCTTTCCTTCCAAGGTAATAAATTATTTGGTTCTCAGTTGGATTCAATAATTTCAACTGTTACTGGGGGGAAGGGAGTTTTTTTGCCTCAGGATAAAAAACCTAAGGGTAAATCTAAAGCTTCTAACCATTTTCGTTCCTTTCGACAAAATAAGTAACAGAAACCTAATCCTTCCCCCAAGGAATCTGCTTTCAATTGGAAGCCTTCTTCAAATTGGAATAAATCCAAGCCATTTAAGAGATCAAAACCAGCCCCCAAGCCCGCATGAAGGTGTGGCCCTCATTCCAGCTCAGCTGGTAGGGGGCAGATTAAAATTTTTCAAAGATGTTTGGATCAATTCGGTCCAAAAACATTGGATTCAGAGTATTGTCTCTCAGGGGTACAGAATAGGATTCAGAGTAAGATTATTTTTTCTCTCACGCATTCCGATAAACCCAGTAAAGGCTCAGGCTTTCCTGAAGTGTGTTTCAGACCTGGAGTTATCAGGGGTAATCATGCCAGTTCAGTTTCGGGAACAGGGTCTGGGGTCATTGTCCCAAAGAAAGAAAATTCATTCAGACCAGTTTTGGATCTAAAGATTTTGAATCGATATGTAAGAGTACCAACTTTCAAAATGGTGACTATAAGGACTATTCTGCCTTTTGTTCAGCAAGGGCATTATATGTCCACAATAGACTTACAGGATGCATATCTTCATATTCCGATTCATCCAGATCACTATCAGTTCCTGAGATTCTCTTTTCTAGACAAGCATTACCAATTTGTTGCTCTTCATTTTGGCCTAGCGACAGCTCCAAGAATCTTTTCAAAGGTTCTAGGTGCCCTACTCTCTGTAATCAGAGAGCGGGGTATTGCGGTATTTCTTTATTTGGACGATATCTTGGTACTCGCTCAGTCTTTACGTTCTGCAGAATCTCACACAAATCAACTAGTGTTGTTTCTTCGAAGACATGGTTGGAGGATCAATTTACCAAAACGTTCTTTGATTCCTCAGACAAGGGTAACCTTTTTAGGTTTCCAGATAGATTCAGTGTCCATGACTTTGTCTCTAACAGACAAGAGATGTTTGAAATTGGTTGCAGCCTGTCGGAACCTTCAGTCTCAATCATTCCCTTCAGTAGCTTTGTACATGGAAGTTTTAGGTCTCATGACTGCAGCATCGGACGCGATCCCCTTTGCTTGTTTTCATATGAGACCTCTCCAGCTTTGTAAGCTGAACCAATGGTGCAGGGATTATACAAGGATATCACAATTAATATCCTTAAATCCCAATGTTCGACTTTCTCTGACTTCGCGGTTAGATCACCATTGTATAATTTTAGGGGCCTCTTTCGTCCGTCCAACCTGGACTTTGATCACAACAGATACGAGTCTTTCAGGTTGGGGAGCTGTTTGGGGATCTCTGACAGCACACAGGGTTTGGAAATCTCAAGAGGCGTGATTGCCAATCAATATTTTGGAACTCCGTGTGATTCTCAGGGCTTTTCAGTTTTGGCCTCTGTTGAAGAGAGAACCGTTCATTTGTTTTCAGACAGACAATATCACAACTGTGGCATATGTCAATCATCAAGCTATGAAAGAAGTATCTCGGATACTTGTTTGGGCAGAATCCAGCTCCTGTCTAATTTCTGCGGTTCATATCCCAGGTATAGACAATTGGGAAGCGGATTACCTCAGTCGACAGACTTTACATCTGGGAGAATGGTCTCTCCACCCAGATGTGTTTTCTCAAATTGTTCAGATGTGGGGGCTTCCAGAAATAGATCTGATGGCTTCTCATCTAAACAAAAAACTTCCCAGGTACCTGTCCTGGTCCAGGGATCCTCAGGCGGAAGCAGTGGATGCATTGACACTTCCTTGGTGTTATCAACCTGCTTATATTTTCCCGCCTCTAGTTCTTCTTCCAAGAGTGATCTCCAAAATCATCATGGAGCAATCGTTTGTGCTGCTGGTAGCTCCAGCATGGCCTCACAGGTTTTGGTATGTTCGGATATCCAGTTGCCAACCTTGGCCACTTCCTCTAAGGCCAGACCTATCTCAAGGTCCATTTTTCCATCAGGATCTCAAATCATTAAATTTGATGGTATGGAAATTGAACGCTTAGTGCTTAGACATAGAGGTTTCTCTGACTCAGTGATTAATACTATGTTGCAGGCTCGTAAATCTGTTTCTAGAAAGATATATTATAGAGTTTGGAAGACTTATATTTCATGGTGTACTCATAAATTCTCTTGGCATTCTTTTAGAATTCCTAGAATTTTACAGTTTCTTCAGGATGGTTTGGATAAAGGTTTGTCTGCAAGTTCCTTGAAAGGACAAATCTCTGCTCTTTCTGTTTTATTTCACTGAAAGATTGCTAAACTTCCTGATATTCATTGTTTTGTGCAGGCTTTGGTTGGTATCAAGCCTGTCATTAGATCAATCTCTCCTCCTTGGAGTCTTAATTTAGTTTTGAAGGCTTTACAGGCTCCTCCGTTTGAGCCTATGCATTCTTTGGACATTAAACTACTTTCTGGGAAAGTGTTGTTTCTTTTGGCCATCTCTTCTGCTAGAAGAGTTTCCGAATTATCCGCTCTCTCTTGTGAATCTCCTTTTCTGATTTTTCATCAGCATAAGGCGGTTTTGCGGATTTCATTTAAATTCTTACCTTAGGTTGTGATTTCTAACAACATTAATAGAAAAAGTGTTGTTCCCTTCCTTGTGTCCTAATCCTAAGACTTCTTTGGAGATATCCTTACATTCTTTGGATGTGGTAAGAGCTTTGAAATATTATGTTGAATCTACTAAATATTTCAGGAAGACTTCTAGTCTATTTGTTATATTTTCTGGTTCTAGGAAAGGTCAGAAGGCTTCTGCTGTTTCCTTGGCTTCGTGGTTAAAGCTTTTGATTCATCAAGCTTATTTGGAGTCGGGTCAAGCCCCTCCTCAGAGAATTACAGCTCATTCTACTAGATCAGTCTCCACTTTGTGGGCTTTTAAGAATGAAGCTTCAGTTGATCAGATTTGCAAAGCAGCAACTTGGTCTTCTTTGCATACATTTACTAAATTCTACCGTTTTGATGTATTTGCTTCTTCGGAAGTAGAAAAGTTCTTCAGGCAGCTGTTTCAGTTTGATTCTTCTGCTTATGTTTTAAGTTTTTCTTTTCATTTATGAGAATAAACTTATATTTTGGGTTGTGGATTAATTTTTTTCAGCACAAATTGGCTGTTTTTATTTTTATCCCTCCCTCTCTAGTGACTCTTGCGTGAAGTTCCACATCTTGGGTATTGCTATCCCATATGTCACTAGCTCATGGACTCTTGCCAATTACATGAAAGAAAACATAATTTATGTAAGAACGTACCTGATAAATTAATTTCTTTCATATTAGAAAGAGTCCATGAGGCCCACCCCTTTTTTATGGTGATTATTATTTTTTTTGTATAAAGCACAATTATTTCCAAATTCCTTTGTTGATGCTTTTTACTCCTTTCTTTATCACCCCACTACTTGGCTATTCGTTAAACTGAATTGTGGGTGTGGTGAGGGGTGTATTTATAGGCATTTTGAGGTTTGGGAAACTTTGCCCCTCCTGGTAGGATTGTATATCCCATACGTCACTAGCTCATGGACTCTTGCCAATATGAAAGAAATTAATTTATCAGGTAAGTTCTTACATAAATTATGTTTTTTCTAACAGAGCAGCTTAGACTACAACTTCAGTTGGCATGTCATCAGCTGCAGTGCCTTGATTCTCCCTCGGTAGCCCAGTGTATGTGCAAATTAGACTGCCCCTTTAAACAAAAAGGAATGATATTACTGCCCCTTTAATTAAGGACATTTTTAGTGCTTGCTCCTCCCTCCTCACACTTAGGTCCTTGTGCAGATCTATTCCACTCCAAACAATCTTCTATTCAGTGAGCTTCTTGAAACTTAGTAAGGGGATTGATTCTGTGTACATAGATTTGCAGGGGAACAATGGAATTAAATGGATAGTAAAGTCAACATTAATCTTGTTTCTGATAGAACATGCAGTTTTATACAACTTAAATGTACTTCTATTATCTAAACTGCTTTATTCTCTTGTAATTATTTGTTGAAAAGCATACCCAATTATGGTCAGTAGCAGCAATGCACTACTGGGAGCATCTGCTGATTTGTGACTGCACATATATGCCTCTTGTTACTGACTTAACCAATGTGTTGAGCTAGCTCCCAGTAGTGAATTGCTGCTTCTTCAACAAAGGATACCAAGAAAATGAACATATTTGATAATAGAAGTAAACTAGAAAGTTGTTTAAAACTGTGTTCTCTATCTGAGTCATGTGCCCCTTCTTTTATCGTGTTTATTTTAGAACAAGGGGCATGTTATGTCTAGAGACACGAATGAACAATCGTGTGAACTACAAAACTAAGAATATCTGATAATATCTTCTAGATAGAAAAAAATGTCCAAATAATCTTACAGAAACCACTAGCAGAGAATAACATTTCTCCAACATAGGTGTGTCCGGTCCACGGCGTCATCCTTACTTGTGGGATATTCTCTTCCCCAACAGGAAATGGCAAAGAGCCCAGCAAAGCTGGTCACATGATCCCTCCTAGGCTCCGCCTTCCCCAGTCATTCTCTTTGCCGTTGCACAGGCAACATCTCCACGGAGATGGCTCAGAGTTTTTTGGTGTTTAAATGTAGTTTTTATTCTTCAATCAAGAGTTTGTTATTTTAAAATAGTGCTGGTATGTACTATTTACTCTGAAACAGAATAGAGATGAAGATTTCTGTTTGCAAGAGGAAAATGATTTTAGCAACCGTTACTAAAATCGATGGCTGTTTCCACACAGGACTGTTGAGAGGAATTAACTTCAGTTGGGGGAAACAGTGAGCAGACTTTGGCTGCTTGAGGTATGACACATTTCTAACAAGACTTGGTAATGCTGGAAGCTGTCATTTTCCCTATGGGATCCGGTAAGCCATTTTCTTAATTTTCAATATAAGAATACAAGGGCTTCACAAGGGCTTTAAAGACTGGTAGACATTTTTCTGGGCCAAAACGATTTCTATATAAGCATGTTTAATGGTTTATAACTTAGGAGAGTTATTTTAATCTTAGCAAATTGTTAAAAAAACGGACAGGCACTGTATTGGACACCTTTTTCACTGGGGGCCTTTTCTAGTCATAGGCAGAGCCTCATTTTCGCGCCACTAATGCGCAGTTGTTTTTGAGAAGCAAGGCATGCAGATGCATGTGTGAGGAGCTCAGATCCACTGAAAAAGCTTATTGAAGGCGTCATTTGGTATCGTATTCCCCTCTGGGCTTGGTTGGGTCTCAGCAAAGCAGATACCAGGGACTGTCAAATTTGGTATGCAATACTTTTAAGGCTTTATGACACTGTGGTGAAATTTTGGTGAATTTTGAACATTTCCTTCATACTTTTGCGTATATTCAGTAAAAAAGTGTGTTCAGTTTAAAATTTAAAGAGACAGTAACGGTTTTATTTTAAAACGTTTTTTGTGCTTTGTTACCAAGTTTATGCCTATTAACATGTCTGAACTACCAGATAGACGATGTTCTGTATGTTCGGAAGCCAAGGTTCCTATCCATTTAAATATATGTGATAAATGTGACAAACAAAGTAGGGACAATGATACCACTGATAATAATGTTGCCCAAAACGATTCCTTAAGTGAGGGGAGTAAGCATGGTACTGCATCATCCCCTTCTATGTCTACACCAGTCTTGCCCACTCAGGAGGCACCTAGTACATCTAGTGCGCCAATCCTCCTTACTATGCAACAATTAACGGCTGTAATGGATAATTCTATTAAAAACATTTTAGCCAAAATGCCCACTTATCAGCGAAAGCGCGACTGCTCTGTTTTAGATACTGAAGAGCATGAGGACGCTGATGATAATGGTTCTGACATGCCCTTACACCAGTCTGAAGGGGCTAGGGAGGTTTTGTCTGAGGGAGAAATTTCAGATTCAGGAAAAATTTCTCAACCAGCTGAACCTGATGTTATTACATTTAAATTTAAATTGGAACATCTCCGCGCTCTGCTTAAGGAGGTGTTATCTACTCTGGATGATTGTGACAATTTGGTCATTCCAGAGAAATTATGTAAAATGGACAGGTTCCTAGAGGTCCCGGTGCCCCCCGAAGCTTTTCCTATACCCAAGCGGGTGGCGGACATTGTAAATAAAGAATGGGAAAGGCCCGGCATACCCTTTGTCCCTCCCCCTATATTTAAGAAATTATTTCCTATGGTCGACCCCAGGAAGGACTTATGGCAGACAGTCCCCAAGGTCGAGGGGGCGGTTTCTACTCTAAACAAACGCACCACTATCCCTATAGAAGATAGTTGTGCTTTTAAAGATCCTATGGACAAAAAATTAGTGGGTTTGCTTAAAAAGATGTTTGTTCAGCAAGGTTACCTTCTACAACCAATTTCATGCATTGTTCCTGTCACTACAGCAGCGTGTTTCTGGTTCGAGGAACTAGAAAAGTCGCTCAATCAAGCATCCTCTTATGAGGAGGTTATGGACAGAGTTCAAGCACTTAAGTTGGCTAACTCTTTTACCTTAGACGCCACTTTGCAATTAGCTAGATTAGCGGCGAAAAATTCAGGGTTTGCTATTGTGGCACGCAGAGCGCTTTGGCTAAAGTCTTGGTCAGCGGATGCGTCCTCCAAGAACAAATTGCTTAACATACCTTTCAAGGGGAAAACGCTGTTTGGTCCCGACTTGAAAGAGATTATTTCAGATATCACTGGGGGTAAGGGCCACGCCCTTCCTCAGGATAGGTCTTTTAAGGCTAAAAATAAACCAAATTTTCGTCCCTTTCGCAGAAACGGACCAGCCTCAAGTTCTACATCCTCTAAGCAAGAGGGTAATACTTCTCAAACCAAGCCAGCCTGGAGGCCAATGCAAGGCTGGAACAAAGGTAAGCAGGCCAAGAAACCTGCCACTGTTACCAAGACAGCATGAGATGTTGGCCCCCGATCCGGGACCGGATCTGGTGGGGGGCAGACTTTCTCTCTTCGCTCAGGCTTGGGCAAGAGATGTTCTGGATCCTTGGGCGCTAGAAATAGTTTCCCAAGGTTATCTTCTGGAATTCAAGGAGCTACCCCCAAGGGGAAGGTTCCACAGGTCTCAATTGTCTTCAGACCACATAAAAAGACAGGCATTCTTACATTGTGTAGAAGACCTGTTAAAAATGGGAGTGATTCATCCTGTTCCATTAGGAGAACAAGGGATGGGATTCTACTCCAATCTGTTCATAGTTCCCAAAAAAGAGGGAACATTCAGACCAATCTTAGATCTCAAGATCCTAAACAAATTTCTCAAGGTTCCATCGTTCAAAATGGAAACCATTCGGACAATTCTTCCTACCATCCAGGAAGGTCAATTCATGACCACGGTGGATTTAAAGGATGCGTATCTACATATTCCTATCCACAAGGAACATCATCGGTTCGCCTTTCTGGACAAGCATTACCAGTTTGTGGCACTTCCATTCGGATTAGCCACTGCTCCAAGAATTTTCACAAAGGTACTAGGGTCCCTTCTAGCGGTGCTAAGACCAAGGGGCATTGCAGTAGTACCTTACTTGGACGACATACTGATTCAAGCGTCGTCTCTACCACAAGCAAAGGCTCATACGGACATTGTCCTGGCCTTTCTCAGATCTCACGGGTGGAAAGTGAACGTAGAAAAAAGTTCTCTATCTCCGTCAACAAGAGTTCCCTTCTTGGGAACAATAATAGACTCCTTAGAAATGAGGATTTTTCTGACAGAGGCCAGAAAATCAAAACTTCTAAGCTCTTGTCAAGTACTTCATTCTGTTCTTCTTCCTTCCATAGCGCAGTGCATGGAAGTAATAGGTTTGATGGTCGCGGCAATGGACATAGTTCCTTTTGCGCGAATTCATCTAAGACCATTACAACTGTGCATGCTCAATCAGTGGAATGGGGATTATACAGACTTGTCTCCGACGATACAAGTAGATCAGAGGACCAGAGATTCACTCCGTTGGTGGCTGACCCTGGACAACTTGTCACAAGGGATGAGCTTCCGCAGACCAGAGTGGGTCATTGTCACGACCGACGCCAGTCTGGTGGGCTGGGGCGCGGTCTTGGAACCCCTGAAAGCTCAGGGTCTTTGGTCTCGGGAAGAATCTCTTCTCCCGATAAATATTCTGGAACTGAGAGCGATATTCAATGCTCTCAAGGCTTGGCCTCAGCTAGCAAAGGCCAAATTCATACGGTTTCAATCAGACAACATGACGACTGTTGCGTATATCAACCATCAGGGGGGAACAAGGAGTTCCCTGGCGATGGAAGAAGTGACCAAAATAATTCAATGGGCGGAGACTCACTCCTGCCACTTGTCTGCAATCCACATCCCAGGAGTGGAAAATTGGGAAGCGGATTTTCTGAGTCGTCAGACATTTCATCCGGGGGAGTGGGAACTCCATCCGGAAATCTTTGCCCAAATAATTCAATTGTGGGGCATTCCAGACATGGATCTGATGGCGTCTCGTCAGAACTTCAAGGTTCCTTGCTACGGGTCCAGATCCAGGGATCCCAAGGCGACTCTAGTGGATGCACTAGTAGCACCTTGGAGCTTCAACCTAGCTTATGTGTTCCCACCGTTTCCTCTCATTCCCAGGCTGGTAGCCAGGATCAAACAGGAGAGGGTATCGGTGATCTTGATAGCTCCTGCGTGGCCACGCAGGACTTGGTATGCAGATCTGGTGAATATGTCATCGGCTCCACCATGGAAGCTACCTTTGAGACAGGACCTTCTTGTTCAAGGTCCGTTCGAACATCTGAATCTGGCCTCACTCCAACTGACTGCTTGGAGATTGAACGCTTGATTTTATCAAAGCGAGGGTTCTCAGATTCTGTCATTGATACTCTTGTTCAGGCTAGAAAGCCTGTAACTAGAAAAATCTACCATAAAATATGGAAAAAATATATCTGTTGGTGTGAATCTAAAGGATTCCCATGGAACAAGATAAAAATTCCTAAGATTCTATCCTTTCTTCAAGAAGGTTTGGAGAAAGGATTATCTGCAAGTTCTTTGAAGGGACAGATTTCTGCTTTATCTGTTTTACTTCACAAAAAGCTGGCGGCTGTGCCAGATGTTCAAGCTTTTGTTCAGGCTCTGGTTAGAATCAAGCCTGTTTACAAACCTTTGACTCCTCCTTGGAGTCTTAATTTAGTTCTTTCAGTTCTTCAGGGGGTTCCGTTTGAACCCCTACATTCCGTTGATATCAAGTTATTATCTTGGAAAGTTTTGTTTTTGGTTGCAATTTCTTCTGCTAGAAGAGTTTCAGAGTTATCTGCTCTGCAGTGTTCTCCTCCTTATCTGGTGTTCCATGCAGATAAGGTGGTTTTGCGTACTAAACCTGGTTTTCTTCCGAAAGTTGTTTCTAACAAAAATATTAACCAGGAGATAGTCGTGCCTTCTTTGTGTCCGAATCCAGTTTCAAAGAAGGAACGTTTGTTGCACAATTTGGATGTAGTTCGTGCTCTAAAATTCTATTTAGAGGCTACAAAGGATTTCAGACAAACATCTTCCTTGTTTGTTGTTTATTCTGGTAAAAGGAGAGGTCTAAAAGCAACTTCTACCTCTCTCTCTTTTTGGCTTAAAAGCATCATCAGATTGGCTTATGAGACTGCCGGACGGCAGCCTCCTGAAAGAATCACAGCTCATTCCACTAGGGCCGTGGCTTCCACATGGGCCTTCAAGAATGAGGCTTCTGTTGATCAGATATGTAAGGCAGCGACTTGGTCTTCACTGCACACTTTTACCAAATTTTACAAATTTGATACTTTTGCTTCTTCTGAGGCTATTTTTGGGAGAAAGGTTTTGCAAGCCGTGGTGCCTTCCATCTAGGTGACCTGATTTGCTCCCTCCCATCATCCGTGTCCTAAAGCTTTGGTATTGGTTCCCACAAGTAAGGATGACGCCGTGGACCGGACACACCTATGTTGGAGAAAACAGAATTTATGTTTACCTGATAAATTACTTTCTCCAACGGTGTGTCCGGTCCACGGCCCGCCCTGGTTTTTTAATCAGGTCTGATGATTTATTTTCTCTAACTACAGTCACCACGGTATCATATGATTTCTCCTATGCAAATATTCCTCCTTTACGTCGGTCGAATGACTGGGGAAGGCGGAGCCTAGGAGGGATCATGTGACCAGCTTTGCTGGGCTCTTTGCCATTTCCTGTTGGGGAAGAGAATATCCCACAAGTAAGGATGACGCCGTGGACCGGACACACCGTTGGAGAAAGTAATTTATCAGGTAAACATAAATTCTGTTTTTAAATAAATGGAATTAATTTGCCCATAAAAATTACAGCCCCGAATACATAATAAAAATAATCCTTATTTCAGGATGAATGACCTTTGGATTATAATGTATCTTAAATAGAAATCTATCTTTTAGATAAGATTTTTCCTCAAAAAGCATTTTATTTTAAAAAATCTAATTTAAATTTTAAAAAGAAAAATCAGGTTTTTTAAATTTATTTTTTAAAAGCAATCACCAATTTTTATCCAGCCTGCAAGATTCAAGCAAAATGCTAATAATTACTTTTTTTTTTTATTCTTTTAAGACAATTATTTTACATGTAGGTCTGTTTTAGTTCATTACTGATTTGCTTGTATACACTACGCATATATAAAAATGACTTACAGTCATAAGCAAATGTATTTTGGTACAAAACAGCATGTTAGAAGAAAACTGTTACAAACTTCGGTTTATGAATAAATGTTACAATGGGAACTGTAATTTATTTTCCCATCAGGCACTGAGTGCTGTGGAATCAATGACCTCAAACAAACAGTATGCAGAGTATGAGGAACAAATATCCCAGGCGGCCCAATTTATCCGATACCCAGGACACTGCCTTCAAGATGGAATTACGCTGCTAGCCCTGCTAATCAACTCTTTGTACCCAGAAGTGCATTATCTAAATATAATACGATAAACCAGAGAGACGTTCATCTGGGACATTTTTTATGCTTCTTTTGAAATTGTTTACTGTGTGCAATTCATGTTTTAATACAAAAAAACTATATAAACAAATTGATTTAAATATCAAAAGAAGAAAAAAAAGATATTCTATTATACTATAAGCTTAGCGTATTTGTTATAGCTCGTGAAGAGACTTATTAATGACTGATACAGGAACAATACAAGACTAGTGGTGTCTGTACGTATTTGATGTATGTGTAACCGAGTCCGCAGGGTGCACTGCGCAACTAAAATGGCGGATTACAACTACTGCCATTGTCCAGATATTATGCTTTCTTAAGTGTATCTCCCGTCTAAATGGTTGTGTTTTTTTGTTGTTGTTTTTTGGGAGGGGGGTGGATTACTTGGAAAAAATCTCCTGCTCTTCTACTCCGTCTGTGTTGGAACATATTAATATTTCAGCCATTAATGTTAACATTCTAAACTGTGATTAAAAATGTTTGCATCATGTAGTTATATTTAGGGGTTCTGGTAAAAAAAAAATGTATCTTTAACTTTGTAAAGCAAAAAAGGGGGGGTATAACCATTTTTATGTGGGGTTTTTTTTTGGGGGGGGGGGGTTGTTGCACTTTGTCACCCCATTAGTTAATTTGCACCTAAAATAATTGTGATTCCTCCAGATGTGCTAAAGGGACATTAAACTCCAAATTTTGGTCTGCATGAAATGTTTCATTATGTAAAATAAAAAATATTTCTATTATTTATTTCATATGCTTTCTCCTGTAAATTGAACAGTGTAGTTTCCACTCCCCCGCCCCCTTAGAAGATGGAGCACATTCAGCGGAATGCAGAACCCTGACACTTCTACATGCTGCACACGTGCAAGAGCTTATAACTGCCGCTAATTGACAACACCTGATAAACAGACTTTTCAAGGTGTGTCACAGGCCTGCAAAACAAGGCAGATATCTCAAACAAAAAACATGCATTTAAAACATTTTGCTATGCAGTGAATATTTTGTGATGCATAAATAAAAAAAATGATTTTAATGACCCTTTAATTATTGTAAAACCATGAATACTTTTTGTAGCTACAAACATGAAATATAATTATACCTAATGGGAAGTAGGAACGCATGATGGTACCAGTGTATATACACTCTAGTAGGAATCTGTTTATAAATTATCATTTAAATTAATACTATTAAAGGGACACTAAACCCAAGTTTTCTCTTTATTTTCTTTCATGATTCAGATAGAGCATGCAATTTTAAGCAACTTTCTAATTTACTGCTATTATCAATTTTTCTTCGTTCTCTTGCTATCTTTATTTAAAAAGCAGGAATGTAAAGCTTAAGAGCCGGACCATTTTTGGTTGAGAACCTGGGTTACTCTTGCTTATTGGTTTGTTAAATGTTGCCACCAATAAGCTAGCGCTATCCAGGGTGCTGAAGATAGCAAAAGAACAAATACAAATTGATACTAAGAGTAAATTAGAAAGTTGCTTAAAATTGCTGCTCTATCTGAATTATGAAAGAAAAAAATTGGGTTTAGTGTCCCTTTAAGCCTTTGGTTGCCATTGCATTGCTGTGCAGTTTTATTTGCTCTATTTATACCCAGTAGCTAAGCTAAGCTGTAAGTATTTTATTTCTATATTTAATTTCTTGCTAGTTATTTATCAGTGTCTCATCTCTAATAAGTACAATTAAGGTTATGTGTATTGAAGCAGTGTACTGTCGCTGTAAACAATCAGTTGTGTCATAAAATAAACTTCTTTTGTGATATTATGCTGGATTTTGTATACTATATAAATGATTTATGATTAACAAATAGTCACATTTCTTTTCAGTTACTGCTGTTTGGTTTATCTACCACCAAAGTCTAAACTTTCACAAAGGGCTTTGAACATAATCTGGATTTCTGGCTTTTCAGGCGATCTTGTTTCTTTGTGGATAGTTATGTACTGGTTATGTACTGGTTATGTACTGGTTATGTGCCGTTATGAAGTTTCACATAAATGTTTCTAAGATGTCAGATGATGTGATCCAAATAGAAGTCTGCAAATATGTGCAGAGCGGATATACGCTGAGCTGTAGCTGATTTGACACGCAGATTGTTTAATGGGGACCGTTGTTAAAGGGAGACTAAACCCAAATTGTTTCTTTAAATATTCAGATAGAGCATGCAATTTTAAGCAACTTTCTAATTTACTACTCCTATAAATGTTTATTTGTTCTCTTGCTATCTTTATTTAAAAAGTAGGAATTTGAAACTTAGAAAGCCAGCCCATTTTAGGTTCAGCATCCTGGATAGCGCTTGCTTATTGGTGGCTACAGTTAGCAAACCAATAAGCAAGCATAACCCAGGTTCTCAACCAAAAGTGAGCCGGCTCTTAAGCTTTACATTCCTGCTTTTAAAATAAAGATAGCAAGAGAACAAAGAAAAATGTATAATAGGAGTAAATTAGAAAGTTGCTTAAAATTGCATGCTCTATCTGAATCATGAAAGAACATTTTTTGGGGTTAGTGTCCTTTTAATGAGTCACTAGAGCATGCTACCAATGACTGTGTTATTTTTGGAGTCTGCACTTTTACTTTTTACAGGATTTGTAAAGCCAACAGTTTTCAGAATTCAATTACAAATGAGGACAAAATGAAAGTATAATACTTTTTTGTGTAGCACAGAAACTTCAATATTTTATAGTGCACTCTAAAAGGTTGTTCACCCCCCTAGTAATGGGTGCCATCATGTTGAAATCTAGGTTTCACTGCATTCTAGTGGCACTCAGAATTACAGGAAGGTGCATGAAATGTATTTGGTGTTTAATGCACCCTTAACTCAAGCAAGCATTTTTTAAAACCTATTTTATAAGGAGCTATTTGAGGGCTGGAATAGAAGACCTATGACGTTTATTTTATGGGAGGTCTCCGGTTATGTCATCAAACGATATCCAAGTATTCAGTTGTTAACTATGAGCAAATGGAAACAGAGTAAAAAATCATAACATTCAGGACAAAAGTAGTGAAAAGGACATATATTATATGTACCGTAGTATTCGTATTCAGTACTATCTGATCAAAATTATGATGAGGAGCCTCAGCACTTCTCTAATACTATGTGCAGAATGATTTAGTCTTCAACATTTGTGTGTTATATATAATAAGTAGCCCATTTTAAAGGGACAGGAAACCCAACATTTTTCTATCATAATTCAGATAGAAAATACAATTTTAAACAACATTCCAATTTACTTCTATTATCTAATGTGCTGCATTCTCTTGGTATCCTTTATTGAAGAAGCAACAATGCACTACTGGGAGCTTGCTAAATGCATTGGGTGATCAAATAATATGAAGCATTTATGTGCAACCATCAATCAGCAGCTCCTAAGTCTACCTAGGTGTCCTTTTTAACAAAGAATACCAAAAGAACAAAACAAATTAGATAATTGAATCAAATTGGAAAGTTGTTTAAAAACACATGCTCTATCTATCTGAATAAACCTACTATCCTCCAATATAAATTTATATTGCTCCTCTCTGCTCTGCCTTCTGACTAACACCTGTGAGTACTGCAATTAGCCTTTTAGAGCTCTCAGCATAAATGCACACTATTTATTTAACTGAAAAAAATACATTATAGGCCAAAACAATGTACACTGCTTTCGAAAAACGAGTCTGACCGAAGTCATAATAATTTTCACATCAATAGTCATCCAATTCAGTAGCTGAAAGCATTTATTGATTAATCTATAACATAATTTATTGTTTTATATAGTAAGCAGCTTCAGTTATTGTAGCCCTTAATCATTCATGATGGCTTTGCAAATGTGACATTTGGTATTGTGTTTTACATTTATTGATTTTAGGAAAATAAATCTAGTTTTGTTTGTATAGGTTTTTTTTATTGTATTAACTTGAAAGTATAGTTCCAGATTGCGGGTGTTTGTGTTTTATATATATATATATATATATATATATATATATATATATATATATATATATATTTATTGGCCAAGCCTTGGAATAGCGTTTCTTTATCCTTTTTTGTTCTAGTAAACCGTTGCGCACCTTTATCTATTACGTGACACTGTCATTTTATTTTTTTATTTGCCTGTAATACCCCATTAATGCACTTCTATAATCTTAGACTCATGTATAGGTAATATACAGTATGTGTCACTAAAAACTTTTCAATACTGAGATATGTGCAAATGACTATCTTTTCTTTGCGTTCAGCTCTAATTCCTCATGACAACTTTAAGAAATGTGCAATGTTCTGGGTGTGAAACACCTTGGTAAAGAATCACTCCTTTAGAGGATTTGTTATTTTGCAATCGCCCATAGTGATCATGTGAGCTATTTTAATTTTATTGGTTATAAATTTTACTGATTGATTGTAATAACAAAATCTAGAAACGAAAAGAAATTTTAAAACCTGCTGTTTCCACTACGTATTAACATTAAAACGGAAGAATAATCTTTCTCTCTGTTTCTTGCACCTGTCCTCTAAGACTTTAATGTTTCTGCTAAAAAAACATTTTTTAAAATGATCTGATCTCGTACATAACAAATCTGATTTTATCAACAATTTTGACTGCTTCATTCTCATGCATTTTTTTGTTTACTATTGTGCATTAGCACTTGTGTTACGCTGTTGATTGTTGTCACAAATTCTAGTACTATTTATGCATTTTTTCATGTTTACTATAAAATATCTGGGATATGCTTTCTTTGAGGTCTACAGTGTCTGTCATTTCCAATAACAATTTTCCTGTAAGTGGATGTTTGTGTTCAATGTTTTTCTCTATTAACAGTATTAAATTAATAAGACTACTGAAATCTTTCATGCACTTTTTAGGTTTCATGCACAGCTACATCTATGTATAAGATAAATAAATACATGTAATATTTGTGTGTATGTATGTACTGTATGTATGTGTGTATATATATATATATATATATATATATATACTATCTATCTGTATCTATGTATCTGTATCTTTTTTTTGTTATTTCAGAGTTCATATTTTCAACTTGTAAAGAAATTACCAGAAACTGTAAAGAATAATTTTCTATATATATATATTTGTTTCTTATGAATTCAACTGTACAAATGTTTGTATTTCCTTTATGATATATTGACTTACACTCATGGAGTAATGTGCAGTTATACAAACTAAGTCTGATAACAAAAATTCTAGCTTTGTATTGCTACTTGACCCTATGATACCTTGGCGTTAAAACCAGCATAGATTAAAAAAAAAAAATCAGATAAACGCCAAATTCTAGATTTAAAAAAAAAAATCTTAATCTGTATTATGTAACCTAGAATTTTGTTAGATCATAATAGAATACAAATGTTTTGTGTGATTTTAGCGTTAATATATTTGTGGCTCCTACTTACTAAAGTATTTGAAAGCACAGGTTCATACTGTGAATAAGTGAGCCGGCCCATTGGTGTTGAGTGGCAATGACTTGATTTGCGTCATTCATCCCACAGCCAGCTCTCTTGCATTTGGGTGCAAGGCGCACATGTACATTAAAATCTACCACTAAGCATAGAAGCTGTTTTATGTCACATTAATTGTATCCTAGGGCATAATGTCCGAAGCCATACTTTTTTGCCTTCTCATCACCGTATGAATGGTAGTAAAGTCAGTTGCTGATGCTCACAGCTTCGTAAATAATATGCCATTTCATGTTTTGCAAATTTATATGTGCATTGCATAATCTCTCTTATTACCTTATTGCCTTTTTTATCTTAATGTTCCTCTTGCTGTGCCAAATCATGTTTGTATAAATATTAGAATGTACTTAAGCTACAGGGTATGCGATATTTGTTAAAACTATTCATTTTTCAAATTGTTAGTGAATGTTAAGTGATTTTATTGATGTAAAAAATGTACATTTTGTGTATTTGTGAAACCATGCATGATTTAAATAAAACCATGTACTTAATTTGTGTTTTATAGTTTTTATATGCTGTAAAATATAAATATATTTTACTATTTAATTTTTTGTATATTGCATGGTTAATTAAGGATAAACCTACCGTGTTTTCTCTGTGATCTTTAACATAACCAGAATCATCAATAAGTTGTTATATAAGGTTCTTCTGTTTCTACTGGTAGAGGTAGAAGTAACATAGCTGAATCTATATTACTCCTTCCAACTTAGTTGTTCTACTAATACTACTAATTTGAAACAATTTTAAAGGCACATTCAAGCACATATTCATTTTTGGGCTTCAGAACAGTTGCAAAAAACTGCTTGGTGCTAAAAACATAAAAAATTAAAAAAGAAATCTATCCCCTACGTTTTTTTCTTTTTTAAAAAAATTATAATACAAGTATGGCATTGTGCCTTCTGCATTATGTGTCAGTCTTAGAGCATTTGTAGGGGCGGAACTATCAGTGATGCGATGGTAGCCATTGTGACCGGGCCCAGCAGATCCCTCCCACAGGGGGGCCCAATACTTCAGGAAGCGTTTTGGTTTTTTTCACAAAATATTTTTTTTTTGGTACAATCAATCATTTTTATCCAATAGTTTTATTCCAATATCCAGGGCAGACAGCACATATTTGCACAAGAAGACTGTGTCTGTAGTGTCACACAGTCACAACAAAACTTTATTTGAACTGCCGGTTGCCCCAGGACTTAACATTGTGGCGCGCACTGTCGCACAGATAGGCTAGAGATCAGACTCCTCCTGGCTGACTGGCTGCACGTGTAGTCTCCTCAATTGTCTCATATTAGGAGTCAAGTCTGGGACTGGTCTGGGAGTCTGCACTGCAGACAAGTGGAGTCAGAGGCGTCGTCTAGGACTAGTGGCACTGACACTGTGGCAGCAATGGTGAGTGAGCTCAGGCTGAGGGGAGGGGGACATGTCATGTCGGCATTGCACTGCCCTGCAGTTTGTATATATGTGTCAGATCACAATGTCTCTCAAAAAAATCAATGACAGATGATATAAACAGTAAAAAAGTTCTAATTCTGAGAGAGGGGGGCCGAGGGGGGCCACGGGGGCATGTCATCATGTCGTGTGGGTATTGCAGTTATTTGTTGTTTAGGGTCTCAATTTTATTTCAAAATATTGCCTGGAAAAATGTTCTAATTCTGAGAGAGAGGGGGGGCTGCGGGGGGTAGAGGGGGGCGCGGGGAGGGGCATGTCATGTCGTGTGGGCATTGCAGTTTGTATATTTGTTCAGTCAGTGTCTCTGACTCTCAATTTTATTTAAAAATATTGCTTGGTCTGACCTGTATTCAGCATATTAACACATAACATACTGCTACAGCCATCTTGAGATGGGCTATATAATTTAGGAAGTGTGCAATTACAGACATTTAGTTATCCTACATGAATGTAATACTGCATTATTTGTGAGACTTGCATTAGATTTTTATTATCATATAAACATGTTAGGATTACACAAATGTCCTATATAACTCCCAGTGTCCAAACAAACTGTCAGTTTTAAATAACTAATCTTATTTCTTCTACAAGATATGACGAGTCCACGGATTTCATCCTTGTGGGATTTATCCTCCTGCTAACAGGAAGTTTCAAAGAGCACCACAGCAGAGCTGTATATATATAGCTCCTCCCTTCCCTCCGCCCCCAGTCATTCTCTTTGCCTGTATAGTAATAGGAAGAGGTAAAGTGAGGTGTTAGTTTAGTTTCTTCAATCAAGAAGTTTTTTATTTTCAAATGGTGCCAGTGAGTACTATTTTTCTCAGGGAAAGTGAGGATTCTTCCTGCCCTGATGTTGATGATCTTAGCAAGCATTTTCTAAGATCCATGATGGTTCCCACAGCTGCTGAAGATAGTGTAAGAAAATCTTCAGGGTGGAGACCGGTGTGTTGCTACAAGCAACTTTGAGGTATGTTCAGTCTTTTTGTTTCTGGGGAGACTTGATGCACAGAACAGGCTGACATTTTCTCCTTTATGGGGAGGGGTAAGCAGTATACACATGTATAAAGAAATGGTGTACTTGGAATCCCTTTTTTCTTTATTACCATACTTTGTTAAAGGTTTTTGGCTGATAAAGAGGGGCTTTGACGCTGGGAGTTGCGGTTCTGTTTTAAAGGGTCATATTATGAAAGGCACATGGCTTAGTGTTATGACATATTGTGCAGAGTTTTTCTCTTACTATACCGAGTGTTTATAAGAGGGCACATGGCTTATAGGGGACATGTTTAATTTTTTTGCTGTGACCCATGCGGGTCTTGCCGTACTTGCATAACGCCCATGGTGGGCGGGGCCTATTTTGCACGCTCAGACGCGCAGTTCAGCTGGATCGCATGGGCGACAGAGTCCTGTTCTCTGGGGAGGCCTAAGTGTTACGGACTTCAAAAGGGCCTGAATAGCTTCTTTAGCAGCAGCAGTCACATCCGGTGGCAGGTAGGCGCCACAGCAAAGCTGTGGCGTGGTGCAGGGGCCCAATTAGAGATAAAACATACTTTATTTGTTAAACATCGTTATTTTATTGGTTTACCATATTTGAGCAAGTGGATGCAATACTGTTAGAGTGTTTTTGATCCTTTTCAGTCTCAGAAAAATAGTTGCGGTTTTAAAATTTAAAGGCGCAGTACAGTAATTTTTTCTACATTAACTTTTTACTATAATTGAAATCGGAGCAAATTTTTTTTTTAATAAAAGATCTTCTATTATAAGAGTGCTATCTGACACTGAGGAGGAAACTCCTTGCTCTATGTGTTTAGATGCCACTGTGGAACCCCCTCTAACTTTTTGTCCCTCATGTACTGAGATTGCCTTGCAGTACAAAGCACACATTTTATGTAAAGAAAATATGTCTAAGGATTATTCTCAGTCTGAGGAGAATCAGGGTATACCGCTAACTTCTCCCCAAGTGTCACAACCTTTAACGCCCACCAAAGCGACGCCTGGTTCTTCAACCACGTCTAATTCTTTTACTCTGCAGGATATGGCTGCAGTTATGTCAACTACCCTTACAGAGGTATTATCTAAGTTGCCAGTGTTACAGGGTAAACGCAGTAGGACAGAAGTCAATGCGAATTCTGAGGCCTCTAATGCTTTATTAGCTATTTCCGATGTACCCTCACAGGGATCTGATTTGGGGGTCAGGGAACTTTTGTCTGAGGGGGAACTTTCCGATTCGGGAAGTGCGGTACCTCAAACAGACTCGGACGCCATGTCCTTTAAATTCAAGCTTGAACACCTCCGCCTGTTACTTCGGGAGGTTTTAGCGACTCTGGATGACTGTGACCCTATTGTGGTGCCACCAGAGAAATTGTGTAAGATGGACAAATACTTAGAAGTACCTGCCTACACTGATGTTTTTCCGGTACCTAAGAGAATCTCGGATATTATTAAGAGGGAATGGGACAGACCGGGTATTCCGTTCTTGCCCTCTCCTAATTTCAAGAAGATATATCCCATATCTGACACTGTTCGGGACTCGTGGCAAACAGTCCCTAAGGTGGAGGGAGCTATATCTACCCTGGCTATTCCCATTGAAGACAGTTGTGCTTTTAAAGACCCTATGGATAAGAAATTGGAGGGTCTTCTAAAGAAATTGTTTATTCATCAGGGTTTCCTCTTACAACCAACGGCCTGCATTGTTCCAGTTACCACTGCGGCAGCCTTCTGGTTTGATGCTTTAGAAGAGTCTCTTAAGACTGAGACTCCCTTAGAGGATATATTAGATAGAATTAAGGCTCTTAAGCTGGCTAATTCTTTTATTACAGATGCCGACTTTCAGATTGCTAAATTGGCGGCTAAAAATGCTGGATTTGCTATTTTAGCGCGTAGAGCGTTATGGTTAAAATCTTGGTCGGCTGATGTGTCATCTAAGTCAAAGCTTTTGGCTATTCCTTTCAAGGGGAAAACCCTATTCGGGCCTGACTTGAAGGAAATCATTTCTGACATTACGGGAGGTAAGGGTCATCTCCTACCTCAGGATAGAACTACTAAACTAAGGGGTAAACAAAATAATTTTTGTTCCTTTCGGAACTTTAGAGGAGTCCCCTCTTCTTCCTCATCTTCCGCCAAGCAGGAAGGGAATTTTGCCCAGACCAAGTCCGTCTGGAGACCCAACCAGAATTGGAACAAGGGTAAACAACCTAAGAGGCCCGCTGCTGCTTCCAAGACAGCATGAAGGGGTGGCCCCCGATCCGGGACCGGATCTAGTAGGGGGCAGACTGTCTTTCTTTGCCCAGACTTGGGCAATAGATGTTCAGGACCCATGGGTATCAACTGGAATTCAAAAATGTTCTCCCAAGAGGGAGATTTCTTCTTTGTCGATTGTCTGTAGACCAGATAAAAATAGAGGCATTCTTACGTTGTGTAAAAGACCTCTCTACTATGGGGGTAATTCGTCCTGTCCCAAGACTAGAACAGGGGCAGGGGTTTTACTCAAATCTTTTTGTGGTTCCCAAAAAAGAGGGAACGTTCAGACTCCATCTTTCAAGATGGAGACCATTCAAACAATTTTACCAATGATCCAGGAGGGTCAATATATGACTACCATGGACTTGAAGGATGCATACCTTCATATGCCTATCCACAAGGATCATCATCAGTACCTAAGGTTTGCCTTCCTGGACAAACATTTTCAGTTCGTGGCTCTTCCCTTCGGGCTGGCCACAGCACCCAGAATCTTCATGAAGGTTCTAGGGTCCCTTCTGGCAGTCCTCAGACCACGGGGCATAGCAGTGGCGCCTTATCTGGATGATATTCTGATTCAGGCGTCGTCTTATCTAACAAAATCTCATACAGACACAGTGTTATCCTTTCTGAGAACTCACGGATGGAAGGTGAATCTAGAAAAAAGTTCACTAATTCCACAGACAAAGGTTCCCTTCTTGGGAACTCTGATAGATTCTGTAGCTATGAAGATTTTTCTGACGGAGGTCAGAAAGTCAAAGATTCTAAATACATGCCGAGCCCTTCAATCCAATCCTCGGCCATCAGTGGCTCAGTGCATGGAGGTAATTGGATTAATGGTGGCGGCAATGGACATCATTCCGTTTGCTCGGTTTCATCTCAGACCACTGCAACTGTGCATGCTCGGACAGTGGAATGGGGACTATGCAAATGTATTTCCTCCGATAAATCTGGACCAAGAGACCAGAAACTCTCTTCTTTGGTGGTTGTCGCCGGATCATCTGTCCCAAGGGACGTGTTTCCGCAGACCCTCGTGGGTGATAGTGACAACGGACGCCAGTCTACTAGGCTGGGGTGCAGTCTGGAATTCCCTGAAGTCTCAGGGTGTATGGACTAAGGTGGAGTCTCTACTACCAATCAATATTCTGGAATTGAGAGCAATATTCAATGTGCTTCAGGCGTGGCTTACATCAATCATCAGGGAGGAACGAGGAGTTCCTTAGCGATGACAGAAGTATCCTAAATAATTCAATGGGCGGAGACCCACTCTTGTTCTCTGTCAGCAATCTACATCCCAGGAGTGGACAACTGGGAAGCGGACTTTTTAAGCCGACAGGCATTTCATCCGAGGGAGTTGGATCTCCATCTGGAGGTCTTTGCCTCACTGATTCTCCGATGGGGCAGACCGGAATTGGATCTGATGGCGTCTCAACAGAATGCCAAGCTCCCAAGATACGGATCCAGGTCCAGGGATCCTCAGGCCGAACTAATAGATGCCTTGGCAGTGCCTTGGTCGTTCAACCTAGCTTATGTGTTTCCACCGTTTCCTCTCCTTCCCCGGGTGATTGCTCGGATCAAACAGGAGAGAGCTTCAGTAATTCTAATCGCGCCTGCGTGGCCACGCAGGACTTGGTATGCATATCTAGCGGACATATCCTCTCTGCCTCCGTGGAAACTTCCAGTGAGACAGGACCTTCTCATTCAAGGTCCTTTTCAACATCCAAATCTAATTTCTCTGCAGCTGACTGCCTTGAGATTGAACGCTTGATTTTATCTAAGTGGGGATTTTCTGATTCGGTCATAGATACCTTGATTCAGGCACGTAAGCCTGTCACTAGAAAGATTTATCATAAGATATGGCGTAAATATCTTTTTTGGTGTGAATCCAAGGGCTACTCATGGAGTAAAGTTAGGATTCCCAGGATTCTGTCTTTTCTCCAAGAAGGATTGGAGAAAGGGTTATCAGCGAGTTCCTTAAAGGGACAAATTTCTGCTTTGTCAATTTTGTTACACAAACGTTTCGCAGATGTTCCAGACGTTCAGTCTTTTTGTCAGGCTCTAACCAGAATTAAGCCTGTGTTTAGACCAATTGCTCCACCATGGAGTTTAAATTTAGTTCTTAATGTTCTTCAAGGGGTTCCGTTTGAACCCATGCATTCCATAGATATTAAATTGTTATCTTGGAAAGTTTTGTTTTTGGTCGCTATTTCTTCTGCTCGTAGAGTTTCTGAGCTTTCAGCATTACAATGTGATTCGCCTTATCTTATCTTCCATTCTGATAAGGTGGTTTTACGTACCAAACCTGGTTTCCTTCCTAAGGTTGTTTCTAATAAGAATATTAATCAGGAAATCGTTGTTCCTTCATTATGTCCTAACCCTTCTTCTAAGAAGGAGCGTATGTTGCATAACCTGGACGTGGTCCGTGCCCTGAAGTTTTACTTGCAGGCGACTAAGGATTTCCGTCAATCATCTTCATTATTCATTTTTTTTCTGGAAAGCGTAAGGGTCAGAAAGCTACGGCTACCTCTCTTTTTGGCTGAAGAGTATCATCCGTCTGGCGTATGAGACTGCTGGACAGCAGCCTCCTGAAAGAATTACGGCTCATTCTATTAGGGCTGTGGCTTCCTCATGGGCATTTAAAAACGATGCTTCTGTTGAACAGATTTGTAAGGCTACGACTTGGTCGTCTCTTCACACTTTTTACAAATTTTACAAATTTTATACTTTTGCTTCTTCTGAGGCTATTTTTGGGAGAAAGGTTCTTCAAGCAGTGGTGCCTTCCGTTTAGGTTCCTGTCTTGTCCCTCCCTTTCATCCGTGTCCTGTTGCTTTGGTATTGTATCCCACAAGTAAGGATGAAATCCGTGGACTCGTCATATCTTGTAGAAGAAAAGGAAATTTATGCTTACCTGATAAATTTATTTCTTCTACGATATGACGAGTCCACACCCCTCCCTGTCATTTTTAAGACAGGTTTAGATTATATTATATTTTTTATAAACTTCAGTCACCTCTGCACCTTTGGCTTCTCCTTTCTCTTCCTTACTTCGGTCGAATGACTGGTGGTGGAGGGAAGGGAGGAGCTATATATACAGCTCTGCTGTGGTGCTCTTTGCCACTTCCTGTTAGCAGGAGGATAAATCCCACAAGTAAGGATGAAATCCGTGGACTCGTCATATCGTAGAAGAAATACATTTATCAGGTAAGCATAAATTTCCTTTTTTTATTGCAACAAGACACTGGAGAAATAAATGTAACTTCATAAATCCATCAAAATATTATTTTAGCAGTTGATAAAATGTGTAATGCAATTATTATTAGAGATAGAATGTGTGTGTGGTGTGTTTTTATATATATATATATATATATATATATATACGCACATATAAAAAAAAAATATATATATATATATATACACACACATACAAACACATACTGGTAACCTGCAATTTTGTATTTGTTGGATGGTACTAGTTTAGGAGCTCTGCCAATCCCACTGTGCTTCCAACCACTCTCCCATCACTATATATGTCTTGGTTTCACAAAGTAAATCTGGAAAACACCAAAAACAATGTCTAGTAATTTCAGTTCATTCCCTCCCACACCCCTGGAATTACCAGCTTTGCAAACATACTGAGTAGGTTCAGACCTCAGCATGACACTGCAACAACTGCCTGTTCTGACCAAACACCTGAGAAAAACTGTCCCCACCCACAGGCTATTGAAACTCATCCCCTAGGCTCCTGGCCCTGGATCCTGCCCATAAAAAGTTAGGAGGTATTAGTGAGGGCAATGGAAGGTGGAAAAGATAAGTAAAAGTAAGAATCAGAAATCAGACAGCCACAATCAGGCAGGTAAAGAATATGGGAATATCATAAAGAAAAATAATAAGAGTATGGAAAACCAAGTAGGTGAAACAACCAAGACCACTAGGTACTGCATTAGTACAGATACAGCTTCAGATAAGTGTATTGCAATGTCAAGCAACTTAAAATGATGCAATTCTACAAAACTTTCTAAAAAATGAGCAGAAGAAAGAAGGTGCCACATTGCGCAGATAATTTCAGTATAAACCATAATGAGTAAAGTATCAACTCAAAAGTTGCCGCACATTGTATTGATAGAGGTAGGATGAGCTCTCACAGTGGCTCAGCTCACTGAAACATGCAGCAGTTTGTCTGAACCCCTTCAACATGGGAAATGACTTCCTTGTTCCTCAGAAGTAAAACTTGTCAGCAGTCCAATGAAAGGTCTTCACAAATTAAAAACTCTAAAATGTGCTCCCTCTTTGAAACAGAGGCCTCTTCTCTTTCAAAAGTGGGGTCACTTGCCCCGTTTAAGCATGGAATGCTAGGGACCCTTTAAAGCCCTTATCACCATAAAAGTCACCTAGTAGGCAGGTCATTGTATGAAAGGGGCATTCAACCTCTCATTTGTAAATATAAGTAACCCCTATTTCATGTAAAGGCTATTGCTTCTGTGTGTTGCAGTCTTTGGGGGATAGGTGCTACTTTGGAACCAATGTCTGCATACAATAAATACTTCTGGCAGGTGATTTACATTTTTATAGTAACCTCCTACTAATGACAGGGGTAAGAGACCTCTCAATGAAAAATGTTTTTTCCCTCTTTTCAAAATGGGGCCTCATATACCTCTATGTATTATGGGAAGGAAAGGGGGCTCTAAAAGTGCCCCCTACCTCACATCAGACACTGCACAGGTGCTTAACAAAAAGGTGATCACTTGAAAATTAGAGGATGATGTTACCCCTAATTTAAAAGAGTGCAATTCCCTCTTTGGCATGAGGGATCTCAGTCTTCTCTAATTATATCAGAGGGAGAAATAGGGGCTTTCTAATATCCCCCATATGTTTTTTAGTGGAACACATGATCTTCATTTTAATTGGTGATCATCAGCATCCTAGGCAAATAAGTGAACACTTATTTGAAAGAAAACATTCACCCCTTTCAAATAAGTAATGGCAGGAGCGAAACTACAGGGTGTGCGACTGGGCCCCTGAGGGTGGGGGCCCAGCTTAAAAAAAAAAATGTTTTATTTGACCTGTCACTGCCTGCACTGATATCATGTGAGTGTGACATGATGCCTCACTAGTGTTTCTGACTACAGGGGTTAGTGTTTCTGTTTTACCCATTGGTGTTTATGTGTGTGTGTATGTATGTATGTATGTGACTGTGTGTGTGTGTATGCATGTATGTGTGTGTGTGTGTATGTTTGTGGAACCAGCAAATTACAGACCTTGTTACGACAGCATGGGGGGGTGGGGGTAAACAGTGTCACTATACAGTGTCACTATACAGTATCACTATATACAGTATGGGGGGGGCTGGACCATGTCACAGACTACTGTGGTCACTCTATAAAGAACTGGGGCTGGTAGGGTCAGGCCAGCCATCTCACCGGCAGATTACAGACTGTGTCACTAACTCACTATATATAGTACTGGTGGATTAAACAGTGTCACTATATACAGTAATAGGGGGTCAGGCCATCTCACAGACTGTGGGCACAGAGTACCTCCTTTTGTAGACATGTAATCTGATTCAAATTTGTTTTCTGTGTTAAATGTAAAAAAAATATATCAAATTCACCTTTTTTCTGGGGGGGGGGTAGGGGTAGGAGGCGGGCCCGTCTTAGATTCTTGCACCTGGGCCCCGTGGTTTCTAGTTACGCCAACTTGATTGTGGAGTTTAAAAGAGACTTAGAACACTCTGCCACCAGATAAACCCACAAAATTTACGAGAGTGAGGAAATCTCACAGCTTCTAATCAAACATGTAGCTTGATATTAGTGAGTTAATCCTAAACAAAATTACTTTAACATACTGTTCATTTTTACTATTTGTTATGCTTATATTACATCTATATGGGAGATAGTATAGTAGATGAGGTTTAAAGAAGTCTGAAGTCCATTGAGTTCAACCTATATAGATCCCACCTGATTTACAATAAAAGTTCCAGTTGAGCTTAACTTAATTCCATCTGCTCATTTCTCATAATGTGTCACTAAAGTAGGATTTCCCCCAGATTTCTACTAGATCTAGCTCTGTAACCAGGGGAATCACAAACGCAAAACTTTTACAGCAGACATGCAGTGACAAGTCTTCCTGCCCTAATGTCATGTTTGAGCCTTTCTGGTCCCCCCACCAGAGATAATCAACCTGAAAGTGAGAGGAAGTGTTAAAAAAGTTTTCTTCATGCACAGCATGGAGACAGCATTTTTGGTTCATAACCCTGGACAGCACTTGTTAATTGGTGCTGTCCAATCAGCAAGGACAACCCAGGTTGTTCACCAAAAGTGGGCCGGCATCTAAACATACATTCTTGCTTTTCAAATAAACATACCAAGAGAATGAAGAAAATTTGATATTAGTAATTTAGAAAGTTGCTTAAAATTGCATGCTCTAGGCATGCCCTGGAGGAAGTTCCGGAGGAGGAGCTTAGCACAGGTGGCTGAGCGTTTCTCCAGCCCTAAGCACCTGGCGATGTTTCCTATGCGCCAAGCCCTGAGGTGAAGGGCCGCTACTTGGTCAGCAAAGTACACACGCTGCCGGAACTCACAGCGGAATCCAGCCCGCTGCCAGAGACCCCCTAGCTTGAAGGGGACTGTAAGCTTTACAAACGTGCCTCACAATATCGGAAGAGACAAAAGGTATAGCGGTTCTGCTAATCCTTCCCTGAGGTTACACCGCTGCTGAAAGAGGCAAAGCCTGCAAGGACAAGATTGCGATAAAGTACACTATCAGCTCACAACAAGCTGCTATAGCGGTTCTACTAATCCTTCCCTGAGGTTACACCGCTGCTGTAAGAGGTAAAGCCCGCAAGGACAAGTTTGTGACAAAGTATACTATCAGCTCACAACCAGCTGCTATCCTTGTTAACTCCCCTTGGACTGACTACTTACTCACCCTCCCTCCTGGTGAAGAGACCAGTGATCCCTTGAACGTCGCATCCGAGTGATATCAACATACACCTGGCCGCACTAAGAGAATCTGAAGGAGGAACCGAAGGAACACCCTCCTCCCCCACCGGTGTTGCGAGGGAGGAGGCGACTGCAGGTGCGAGTCACTCTAGTGTCTCGTAGAGAGACTGAAAGTTGCACTGCTACTCAGAGTCCCGGTAAGAAGGGCGGTGAACGGCTCTTTTTTTTTTTTTCCTCTACTCCCCCTGTTTGCCCCGGGACCCGGCACGAAAGTAACCAGCGGACTCCCTCCCCCCCCCACCGTTGTTGCGTGGGAGGAGGCGGGTCTAGGAAAGTTTGCGCCCCAGTGCTTGCTTTCTACATGCTGCATGGTGTCATCTCCCTTCCCCTGGATGGTAAGAGAGAGGTTCACGGCCCGGAGGTCACTTGCAAGATTGGAGATACCTTAAAACACCGGAGATGGGAAGGGTGAGTACATCGTAAGGGGCTAAGTTCTCTGATATTGTAAAAATAAGGACATTATGGAGAAGTTATACAAGGCTTAAAGAAAGGGGAAAAGGAAAAATTAAAAAAGAGGGATGCAAGCAAAAGCATGATCATAGGCGGCTTTAAGTTTGCACAAACCAAAGGGAATAGAGTGAGAAAGGAATGAACAAGTAAAGAAGGGAAAGGAATCTTTATTATCGGGAAAATATCCTAAGACAAGGAAATAACCCCCTTCAAACAATAAGAAAAATAGTCACTCGGACTCCCCTCTAGAAACACTAGCTAAGTGGGGAAAGGAGGAAAGAGGGGAAAAGAAACAAAACGAGAATAGGAACCATAAAATCAAAAGCAAAGGTATTATTCGCACTCATTTGAAAATTCCCCAGGATCATTACTCAGAGGCATGTCTAGTAGTTTTAAGTCATAAGGAAAGAAGCAGAAACAAAAGAAAACTCAAAGAATCAAGTCAGAAGATTATAAAGCATTATAAATGAACATAACTATAAGCAAAAGTTATACTCTTCCCCCTCTCCAATAGTAAATCAAAGTCGAAGAAAGATAATCGGTCAGGAAAACCCAAAGCACACAGAACACAAATATAAGGAAAAAAAGAGAATATTACGTTTCGGGGGTTAATTGAGTGAGAAGGACTGGCTTCACACCCTCGTCATAACAAGTCTTTTCTGAAGGCTAATATTAAAAGGACACAGCTGAATATGTTTGTTTTTTTCTTTTCCTCATGGTTTATTGAATGCAAATGTTACAAGTACAGCTGACATTGTTATGTTATATATCAATTTTAGAACTGTCTTAGTATCTATCTAATGAATCATATTGCTCATAACGTTACAGGGTAAGATCTCTGTCTTATTTTATTGTCGCATCTTCTTACAAGCAAAACATAAGACTTTATTCCTTTATATTAGACCTTAAAGTAGGGACAGGTTATTGCTGTGTAAAAAGGGAGGTGTGGGGAGAGGAAAAGGAAAGTGAAGAGGAAGGGAAGGAAGAGGAGGGGAAAAGAAGGGAAGGGAGGGAAGAGGAAAAGGGAAAAAAAAAGTAAAAAAAATATTTTCTTTACCACTCCGGGACCTATAGTACTATAGGTCTGTTCTAAGAACAGAAATAAAACAGGACATAGCTATGTTATCCCAGGAAATCAGACAGTTCTCAAATAGACTGCAAGAGACAGAGCAAAGGGTCTCAGATCTAGAGGACCTTTCAGTAGCCCATGATTCTAGATTAAAGGAAACAGAAGCTAAACTTCAAAAAATGCAGTCAAGACTAGAAGACTCCGAGAACCGGTCCCGGAGAAATAACATTAGGATAGTAGGAATACCTGAAGGAAAGAAATTTGAAAACATCATTATTCATAACAGAAACCCTAGCCCAAATCCTTGAAATTACAGACACACAGATAATAATTGAAAGGGCTCATAGAATTGGCCCATCTCAGGTTGATAATAAACCTAATAATAGACCAAGGCCAGTTATAGCACGCTTCATGAATTACTTAGATAAAGTTAATATGATGCAACAGTACAGGAAGAAACAACCTATTAGCATAGAGGGAGCTAAAATATTCATGTTTCAGGACTTTTCGGCTGAAACCTCCTTAAAAAGGAGAGAACTGGCACCTATATGTACAAAACTAATCCACAAGGGATACAAGGCAACATTAATCTATCCATCTAAACTTAAAGTAACTACTACTGATAACATACATTTTTTTGATAATGCAAAAGACGCAGAGAGTTTTCTAAACGAATTAGAACCAGCAGGATGAGCCCTCCCCCCTGTAAGGGACTATTGAATAAAACAAATTGTAAAGATTCATGTTACTATGTATTGTAAAGGCACGGTATGACCTTAACAACAACCTTGCAATTAATGGTGCGGGACCCCTTCGAAGCTAGGGGGAAAAAAGGGGGGCAGGCTCCCCTCTCTTTTCATCTAATTGAGATTCTAGAATCCCTTTTCTTTTCTTGTTTTTTTTTTTGCTTGTTTGGATCCTCCTCCCTACTCTCCTCTGTCTCCCCCCCCCCCCCCCCTCTCTCTTCTCCTCTTATTTATCCTCTAATCTGTTAAAGTTAGATGACAAAATCTCCAGATAAATTTTAGGTAATATCATGGAACATCGGGGGAATATCAACCCCCATAAAGAGGAAAGCAATTGTCTCTCACATGCCTAAGATGCAAGCTGACATAATGTTTTTGCAGGAAACACACTTGAGCATGGAAGAAACAATGAAATTGAAGGGCTCTTGGATTAAAGAGGTGGAAGCCTCACCCAGCATTAGAAGGAAGAGGGGCGTGGCAATATTGATGGGCAAAAGGCTAGACGCTGAACTACTTCAGACAAGAAAAGATCCAGAGGGGAGATTTTTTATTTTTTTATTTTTTCTTTTATTAAAGTTTTTTATTGAGAAATGACAATAACATCAGATAAACGCAACAGATCTGCGAGTCAAACTTATCACAACAATACAGGTGTCAACAACACATCTGGGAACCTTGAATGAAACCTCACTTTTAGTAATATGGCACCTTACTAAACAGTTATTACTGTGGTTAAGAAAGAATTTTCAATAAACTTGGTTAAGTGAGGTGAGAGAGAACACATGTAAATAATATTTCCATAAATCTTAATATAATCTTCACCAAGATGTTGCTTTTCTGAGAATGTTTTTCTCATTTTTCATTTAACTTTACATGGTAGACCGCATACCATACAGTACAAAATAGTATGAAGTAATAACTCTCATAGTTTATTGGAGTGTGAACAGGGTAAAATATAATGATGTTTAATGAAACGTGGTGAAATAAATAAATCCTAAACCATGAGAATATAGTTATGTATCATGGTCTTGCGCAATTTGTATATATATTAGGCCAGAAATGGTCCTCTCCGGGCCATATAGATAGTAAGTTAGAATATCTATTCAGTCAGTAATAGGGCCAGGGGGGAGTTAGTTTTATAGCTTTAAAGGGGGAGGGAATGCAGCGAGCAAAAGCCGTTCAAAGTAGATTAGGGGGGGTGGAGGACGGAGCCAGTTAATAAGTCAGGATTGTGGTTACTGTTATTGGGTTAAGTTTTCAAAAACACTGCTAGTGAAGTTACTCTGTATTAATGCCTTGGGTAAACTGAGTTGGGGTATCACCCACAATGTCAAGGCTCTCCATCTCTCCAGTACTATAGCATTAATTTAGGGTCCTTATAATGTCATATGAACAGCTATAATTAGAAAACCAGACATACTGGCTCAGTATAAGAGCTAAATATCTAGAGAAGGCCATATAGGACTGACAGACTAGTGCTGAGTATTACGTATGTGCTATAAATATTAAATATCTAGAGGGGGCTACATGAAACCCAGCCACACTAGTGCGGTGTAGTATATATATATATATATATATACCCTGAGAGCTACATACCTAGGAGAGGAAACATAGCGCATAAGCCAACTAGCGAAGTATAGTATACATGTGAATCAAGATCTAAATGGGATAATATATAACACGGACATATCAGTAGTATGTAAAGTATATATGTCATGAGAATTAACCATCTAGAGAAGGTAATATAAAACACAAATACACTAGAGCGGTGTAATATACGTGTGCCATGAAAGTCAAGTATCTAGAGGAGGAGACGTGAAGCACAGGCCTCTAAATGCAGCGCAATAGACATATATTATAAGGGCTAAATTACTAGAGGAGGTAAAATAAAACGTAAACATACTAGCATAGTACAATATAAACAATATGTCATGAGAGCTAATTAGCTAGAGAAGACAATAGGAGCCTATCCTCAGTTAACCCTCTCCTGCTCCTGCGTAGGCAATTAGGTAAGCATGTTTCCCTATATAAATAATATGAATGCAGTGGTATCCAATGACATTGTGTTGCAGGGTCTAGCCTAGAGACAATACACGTTTGCAGAGTTAGCTTCACGGTAGTTGAGTTGATATTTTATGTTGATAACCCAGGGAGCCCGGTGATTTAGAGAGCAAGTAATATCTTATTAAATATCTCTAAAATATTTATACATTATTTGTTGAAACATACTAGACAAGTAAAATATTTTACAAAGTTACATATAGCTGAAGTAATTGAATAGAATATAGGGCTCATATGTTAACCTAATGTTGGGTAATGAGCCTATCTAGGAATTGAGTAAAGAAACATACCCTTGCCAAAAACGAATGCATAGTGCAACGGTCATCTTAGAACACATATGTAGACAAATAAATTGTCTAAAATACACGGGCTAAAAGTGATGTAGCTGCATTAGGGGTAACTAACATCAATGGAAAGCACAACTTACATTAAATTAAACAGATATGTAACAGAAATAGAACAAGCATAACGGGATAGACACCCTCCTCAAACATAACCGTTCTCATTAAGGTGTCTGAAACTTTAAAACCTGCAAGGTTAGTCCAGGCTGCCAAGACAGAGTCTAAGCGCTGGGGAGTCCTGTAGAGGGAGACGAGCACAATTTTACCCCATACCAGTCTTAAAGCGGCACAAGAACAATGGCGGTAAACATTAGGCCAGTCAAAGTGTCCATTGCACTAAACCCAGTGGTGTTAGTGAAGTGAAAAAGTCCGGGGCCATCAGATACTGGCAACCAGATGTCAACTTTATGTTACCTTGTGGATTGTAGTTCTCGGTGTGATGTAAAGATTCATCGCTCTCTCGCAGGTCAGCCAGAGATCGTGGTATGGACCATGCCCTCTCCCGTACCTCATCATCACCAACCAAGAGGCTAATCTCCCCTCCTCGAATCTTGGGTAGGTAGGATGCTGCGAGATTGTCTCTGCTCTGTGCGGTAAAAACATGGACCACTGTCGTATTATGCTCATGGAGCTGCGGTGCTGCTGTGTCAAAGTATGGCTCCACTTCCTCTGTGACCGCCCATAATATGCGACCCTGAGTTTGTACTGTATAGTGCGGTATTTCTAAAATAGTAGGCCGCAGAGCACTACACTGAGAACTATGTTGCTCGCAGTATACCGGTAAATCCACTCTGCTGGGCTCAAAGCTCCGTTCGCCTACCCATCTCCTTTCCTCTAGGTCTTGAGGCATATCTCCACCATACAATGGCCTGGTAGGGGCACAGAGTCTTGTAGCTTCCTCTGTCACACGGAGCATCGATGTCTCACTCTCTGGGTTCACCGCTCCTCTCAATTCTTCTATGAGTTCTTGGTGGCGGGCTTCCATAAGGACTAATAGGTTGCACAGTGCTAACGTAACTTGCCTCTCCATAGTTAGAGACTAAGGTCTGGGTTCATATGTAGCAAAAGAAGTGCAGCTCTACTGACAACTCTAGGGCAAAGATGAGCTGTATAATGGCGACTGTCCTCATGTAATCGTCAGGTCAGGCTAGGAAGGTCTCTGAGCTATTGCGACGTTCTATTCACATATAAAATAGCTGAAATTGGTTACTACACTTTCCAGGGAGTAAAGAGAACAGGAATTCCAGAGTAGGATTCTATTTCATATTTCAAATAAAAAGTTATTGGATCCTACAGCAGGAGCTCAGTAAAAAGACGTCTTGCTGCTTCAACTGCTGGCTCCGCCCCCCCCCCCCCGAGGGGAGATTTTTAATGGTGAAATTCCGAATTTCTAAACAAATTTATACTTTACTTAATGTATATGCACCCAATGAGCTGGATTACGATTTCTGGAATCTAATGCAATCTATGGTCTTGCTCCACTCAGAAGGCTTTCTGATTATAGGAGGGGACTTTAATATGGCCCCACAGTCTCCGCTGGACAGACTGAGATATAATAGTACGCAAGCTAAATGTAAAACGGACAAACTAGAAACAAAAATATTTAAGAATATTTGTCAGAATCTATCGGTCAGAGATATTTGGCGGGCACAGAATCCCGATCTGTGGGATTATACCTGTCTATCTAGGGCACACAAAACGCTCTCTAGAATAGACTTATTCTTAGTAGATGAGAGACTTTGTTCTAGAAATATAAACGCAGGAATTACCCCCATAGTCATCTCAGACCACTCTCCTATTTTTCTCGAGATCCAATTAAATAGTCCAAGGAAAGCTTTTTTGAGATTTAGGTTTCCATATCACTTGGCAAACGATTTAAAATTTAAAAAACACTTAAATGACAAATTCAAAGAATATACGCAATTCAATTTGGAATATATTGATAGACCGGAAATCTTCTGGGGGGCTGCAAAGGCAGTCATTAGAGGGGAAATAACAGCATATGCTGCCAAGCTAACTAAGATATTAAGAAATAGAGAGAAGGAAGCTATAAATTTCATGGTAAATTCATATAATCGTTTCCTCCTACAAAAGTCATCTTTTAACTGGGCCAAGTATATCAAAGCCAAAAAAGAAAGAGATGCCCTAATACTTCTCATGGAAACCCAAAAAGATCTCAGATTCCAGGCAAAAATGTATCGCTTTGGAAATAAATCCGGCAAATTATTAGCCAATTTAGTTAAGGGAGAAAAAAAGCCCTCATTGATAGACAGAATGCAACAAGAAGGGCTGACGTTCACAAAGCCAGAAGACATTTTAGAGATTTTTACAAAATATTATATTAGACATCTACTCCTTAAGAACTACTGATATAGATCAGTCCCTGGAATTTTGGAGCAAAATAAATTGCCCCACAATTCCAGAGGAAATAATCACCAACTTGAATAAACCAATCTCGGAGGAGGAAGTAAATAAAACGATATCTGAGATGTCGCCTAATAAGGCTGCAGGCCCAGATGGGCTGCCTAATGAGGTCTACAAGATCTTAGCCCCAGAAGTAGTTCCTTATTTATGTAACCTTTACAATGACTTTTACATTATTGGCAAAACTGTCCCACCAAGTTTTTCAGCTTCATACACAACACTAATTCTGAAAGCGGGTAAAGACCCAACTCAAAGAGAGTCTTATCGTCCCATAGATCTTCTGAACTCAGAAATATATAAAATATTGGCTTCAATACTAGCAGGAAGACTCCAAAGCAGTCTAACATATATTATACATAAAGACCAAGCAGGTTTTCTGAAGAATCGTAACTCTGCCTCAAAAATTAGAGAAGTATTGACAATTTCTGAATTTTTTTCTCACAAGTTAGACAACGAGGAGGAAACGAAGGGCGTCCCTGACCTTGCCATAGTGGCAATCGACGCTGAAAAGGCTTTCGACTCAGTGTATTTTAGCCACATATTTACATCATTAGATAAACTTGGATTTTCAGACAAGTTTCGGAACTTTATAGAAAATCTTTATAAAACACCCCGTACAAATCTAATAGTTAATAATCTTACATCAACAGTAATTGAAATTCAGAGGGGTACGAGGCAGGGATGCCCACTATCCCCTCTTTTGTTTGACATAGCTATAGAACCTCTGGAAATTATGATCAGACAGTCTTTGCAAGGTGTTAGAATATCTAAACATGAAATAAAAATTGCGTTATATGCTGACGATATTCTTCTTTATATCGCGAATACAAAAATTAACATACCCAAACTTATGCACATAATAGATAGCTTTGGAACCTTTTCCGGGTATAAAATAAATGCATCCAAGTCGGAGATCTTTTGGTTTAGAAGAAAGACTGATTCAGTAAGCGATTGCCCGTTCAAGTAAGTAACAAAATCATTCAAATACCTAGGTATTAATATTCCAGTCAAATCATCAGACCTTTATAGACTTAATATCTAAGCTCATCCAAAAATCTATTATTAAAGCGGATCAGTCCAAGGGAGCTTGGAAGCCAGCTCAGTCTTGGAATAAATCCAAGCAGAACAAAAAGCCCGCCGAAACAATGTCGGCATGAAGGGGCGGCCCCTGACCGGTCAATGGACCAAGTAGGGGGCAGATTATCTCTCTTCTCAGAAGCTTGATTGCAGGACGTTCAGGACCCTTGGGTCCTGGAGGTTATCGCCCAAGGGTACAGGATAGAATAGGTAGAATTCAGATCTCATCTGCCCAGGGGCAGATTCCTCCTGTCAAATCATCCAGACCAGAAAAGAGAGACGCCTTTCTAGAATGTGTGAGGGATCTCTCTTCTCTCTAAGTAATTGTACCAGTACCCCCAGTAGAAAGGGGTCTACGGTACTATTCAAACCTTTTTGTGGTCCCAAAGAAGGAAGGCACGTTCCGCCCAATTCTAGAACTAAAATGTTTAAACAAATTTCTGGCTGTTTTATCGTTCAAAATGGAAACAATCAGATCTATTCTGCCCCTAGTTCAAGATGACAATAGACTTGAAGGATGCCTACCTTCATGTGCCAATCCACAGGGATCACTTCAGGTTCCTGAGATTTGTGTTTCTGGACCAACAATTCCAGTTTGTGGCCCTTCCATTTGGTCTTACGACGGCCCTGAGAGTCTTCACAAAGGTTCTGGGGGTGCTACTTGCAGTTGCCAGATCCAGAGGCATTGCTGTGGCACCCTATCACAATGACATCCTAGTCCAGGCGCTGTTGTTCAGTCTTGCAGAGGATCATTTGATGGCTCTTCTTCTTTTGCTCCAATCTCATGGTTGGAAGATAAACTCAGGAAAGAGTTCCCTGATTCCCAGCAACAGGGTGGAGTTCCTGGGCACAATAATAGATTCTATACCCATGAAGATATTTCTCACAGATCAGCGTCGCAGGAAGATTGCGTGCACCTGTTTTGCCCTTCAGTCCTCCTTTAGCCCCGCTGTTGCTCAGTGTATGGAGATAATCGGGCTCATGGTGTCCAGCATCAATGTCATTCCATTCACCAGGTTCCATCTCATACCTCTTCAGTTGTGCATGTTGAGACAGTGGAACAGCGATTATACAGACTTATCCCAACAGATTTCTCTGGATGATTGGACGAGGGACTCCCTCTCTTAGTGGATCCGTCCGGAACAACTGTTCCAAGGGACATCCTTCCTGAGACCGTCCTGGGAGATTGTGACCACGGACGCGAGTCTGTCAGGATGGGGAGCTGTTTGGGGTGCTAGGATGGAGCAAGGGAAGTGGTCTCGAGAGGAGTCTTTCCTCCCGATCAATGTTCTGGAACTTCGAGCAATCTATAATGCTCTGAAGGTGTGGCCTCTTCTGGGGTCGTTCAGATTCCAGAAAGACAACATCACCTCGGTGGCTTACATCAACCACCAAGGGGGGACAAGAAGCTTCCTAGCAATGAGGGAGGTCTCTCGGATATTGGAATGGGCAGAGTCCCACGACTGCTTCGCTCTCAGCAATCCACATTCCAGGTGTGGACAACTGGGAAGCGGATTTTCTCAGCAGACAATACTTCCATCCGGGGGAATGGTCTCTCCACCCTGAGGTGTTTGCGGATATTTGTCACAGATGGGGGTTGCCGGAGATAGATCTCATGGCGTCCAGACAAGCTACCCAGATACAGGTCGCGGTCCAGGAAACCCCAGGCAGAGCTGATAGATGCCTTAGCTGTGCCTTGGGGGTTCAACCTAGCTTAAATTTTTCCGCCGTTGCCACTTCTACCTCGTGATGTGGCCCGCGTCAAGCAGGAGCAAGCTTCGGCTATTCTGATTGCTCTGTCGTGTCCGCAGAGGACGTGGTTTGCGGATCTGGTGGGGATGTCATCTTTTCCATGGAGGTTACCCTGTCACAGGGATCTGTTGATACAGGGTTCCTTTCAACATCAAAATCTAGATTCTCTGAGGCTGACTACGTGGAGATTGAACGCTTAGTCTTGGCCAAGAGAGGGTTTTCTGAGAGAGTGATTGATACTCTCGTTCAGGCCAGGATGCCGGTCACTCGTCGCATCTATCATAAGGTGTGGATGACTTACTTGTCCTGGTGTGAGAAGCATGGATATCCTTTGCACAAGGTTAAGGTATCCAGGATGGGTTGGAAAGGTATCCTTTCTCCAGGATGGGTTGGAGGAAGAGGCTTTGCCGCCAGTTCCTTAAAGGGACAAATTTCGGCATTATCTGTTTTGTTGCACAAGAGGCTCTGTGAGCTTCCTGATATTCAGTCTTTTGTTCAGGCTCTATCTAGAATCAGGCCTGTTTTAGACAGTCTGCTCCTCCCTGGAGCTTGAACTTGGTTCTGAAGGTGTTGCAGAGGGTTCCGTTTGAACCTATGCATTCTATTGACATTAAGACTCTTTCTTGGAATGTTCTCTTCCTGTCGGCTATTGCATCGGCACGCAGAGTTTCTGAGTTGGCGGCCTTGCAGTGTGAGCCTCCTTATTTGGTCTTTCACACTGATAAGGCTGTTCTTCACACTGGTTTGGGATTCCTTCACAAGTTTGTGTCCAACCGTAACATCAATCAGGAAATTGTTGTTCCTTCTCTGTGTCCTAACCCCTCTTCTCCTAAGGAGAGTTTGCTTCATAATTTGGATGTGGTTCGAGCCTTGAAGTTTATCTTCAGGCTACAAAGGATTTCAGACAGTCTTCGTCTCTTTTTGTGATGTATTCAGGGAAGCGCAAGGGGCAGAAAGCCTCTTTAAATTCTTTGTCCTTTTGGTTGAGGAGCATGATTCGCTTAGCCTAGGAGACAGCGGGACATAAGCCTCCTCAGAGGATCACGGCTCATTCAACTAGAGCTGTGGCTTCTTCTTGGGCCTTCAAGAATGAGGCCCCTAATATAGCAGATTTGTAAGGCAGCTACCTGGTCCTCCTTACATACTTTTACAAAAAAAATTTGTTTTTGTTTCGGCGGAAGCAGTTTTTGGGAGAAAGGTTTTGCAGGCTGTGGTGCCCTCAGATTAGGGTCCGCATTTTTTTACCCTCCAGTTTTTCATTCAGTGTCTTCTAGGGCTTGGGTATTTGTTTCCCACAAGTAATGAATGAAGCCGTAGACTCTCCTCCCCTTTAGATGGAAAACATAAATTATGCTTACCTGATAATTTTATTTCCATCGTGGGGAGGAGAGTCCACGGCTCCTGCCCGTTGCTCTGGTGGGCGGACCTAAATTTAGTTTTTATTCTTCTGGAACCATTTATACCCTGATTTCTCCAACATAGGTGTGTCCGGTCCACGGCGTCATCCTTACTTGTGGGATATTCTCTTCCCCAACAGGAAATGGCAAAGAGCCCAGCAAAGCTGGTCACATGATCCCTCCTAGGCTCCGCCTACCCCAGTCATTCTCTTTGCCGTTGTACAGGCAACATCTCCACGGAGATGGCTTAGAGTTTTTTAGTGTTTAACTGTAGTTTTTATTATTCAATCAAGAGTTTGTTATTTTAAAATAGTGCTGGTATGTACTATTTACTCAGAAACAGAAAAGAGATGAAGATTTCTGTTTGTATGAGGAAAATGATTTTAGCAACCGTTACTAAAATCCATGGCTGTTCCACACAGGACTGTTGAGAGGAATTAACTTCAGTTGGGGGAACAGTGAGCAGTCTCTTGCTGCTTGAGGTATGACACATTCTAACAAGACGATGTAATGCTGGAAGCTGTCATTTTCCCTATGGGATCCGGTAAGCCATGTTTATTAAGATAGTAAATAAGGGCTTCACAAGGGCTTATTAAAACTGTAGACTTTTTCTGGGCTAAATCGATTCATTATTAACACATATTTAGCCTTGAGGAATCATTTAATCTGGGTATTTTGATAAGATTATATCGGCAGGCACTGTTTTAGACACCTTATTCTTAGGGGCTTTCCCAAATCATAGGCAGAGCCTCATTTTCGCGCCGGTGTTGCGCACTTGTTTTTGAGAGGCATGACATGCAGTCGCATGTGTGAGGAGCTCTGATACATAGAAAAGACTTTCTGAAGGCGTCATTTGGTATCGTATTCCCCTTTGGGCTTGGTTGGGTCTCAGCAAAGCAGATACCAGGGACTGTAAAGGGGTTAAAGTTAAAAACGGCTCCGGTTCCGTTATTTTAAGGGTTAAAGCTTCCAAATTTGGTGTGCAATACTTTTAAGGCTTTAAGACACTGTGGTGAAATTTTGGTGAATTTTGAACAATTCCTTCATATTTTTTCGCAATTGCAGTAATAAAGTGTGTTCAGTTTAAAATTTAAAGTGACAGTAACGGTTTTCTTTTAAAACGTTTTTTGTACTTTGTTATCAAGTTTATGCCTGTTTAACATGTCTGAACTACCAGATAGACTGTGTTCTGAATGTGGGGAAGCCAGAGTTCCTTCTCATTTAAATAAATGTGATTTATGTGACAATGACAATGATGCCCAAGATGATTCCTCAAGTGAGGGGAGTAAGCATGGTACTGCATCATTCCCTCCTTCGTCTACACGAGTCTTGCCCACTCAGGAGGCCCCTAGTACATCTAGCGCGCCAATACTCCTTACTATGCAACAATTAACGGCTGTAATGGATAATTCTGTCAAAAACATTTTAGCCAAAATGCACACTTATCAGCGTAAGCGCGACTGCTCTGTTTTAGATACTGAAGAGCATGACGACGCTGATAATAATGGTTCTGAAGGGCCCCTAAACCAGTCTGATGGGGCCAGGGAGGTTTTGTCTGAGGGAGAAATTACTGATTCAGGGAACATTTCTCAACAAGCTGAACCTGATGTGATTACGTTTAAATTTAAGTTGGAACATCTCCGCATTCTGCTTAAGGAGGTATTATCCACTCTGGATGATTGTGACAAGTTGGTCATCCCAGAGAAACTATGTAAAATGGACAAGTTCCTAGAGGTCCCGGGGCTCCCTGAAGCTTTTCCTATACCCAAGCGGGTGGCGGACATTGTAAATAAAGAATGGGAAAGGCCCGGTATTCCTTTCGTCCCTCCCCCCATATTTAAAAAATTGTTTCCTATGGTCGACCCCAGAAAGGACTTATGGCAGACAGTCCCCAAGGTCGAGGGAGCGGTTTCCACTTTAAACAAACGCACCACTATACCCATAGAAGATAGTTGTGCTTTCAAAGATCCTATGGATAAAAAATTAGAAGGTTTACTTAAAAAGATGTTTGTTCAGCAGGGTTACCTTCTACAACCAATTTCATGCATTGTCCCTGTCGCTACAGCCGCGTGTTTCTGGTTCGATGAGCTGGTAAAGGCGGTCGATAGTGATTCTCCTCCTTATGAGGAGATTATGGACAGAATCAATGCTCTCAAATTGGCTAATTCTTTCACCCTAGACGCCACTTTGCAATTGGCTAGGTTAGCGGCTAAGAATTCTGGGTTTGCTATTGTGGCGCGCAGAGCGCTTTGGTTGAAATCTTGGTCAGCTGATGCGTCTTCCAAGAACAAGCTACTTAACATTCCTTTCAAGGGGAAAACGCTGTTTGGCCCTGACTTGAAAGAGATTATCTCTGATATCACTGGGGGTAAGGGCCACGCCCTTCCTCAGGATCGGCCTTTCAAGGCCAAAAATAAACCTAATTTTCGTCCCTTTCGTAGAAACGGACCAGCCCAAAGTGCTACGTCCTCTAAGCAAGAGGGTAATACTTCTCAAGCCAAGCCAGCTTGGAGACCAATGCAAGGCTGGAACAAGGGAAAACAGGCCAAGAAACCTGCCACTGCTACCAAGACAGCATGAAATGTTGGCCCCCGATCCGGGACCGGATCTGGTGGGGGGCAGACTCTCTCTCTTCGCTCAGGCTTGGGCAAGAGATGTTCTGGATCCTTGGGCGCTAGAAATAGTCTCCCAAGGTTATCTTCTGGAATTCAAGGGGCTTCCCCCAAGGGGGAGGTTCCACAGGTCTCAGTTGTCTTCAGACCACATAAAAAGACAGGCATTCTTACGTTGTGTAGAAGACCTGTTAAAAATGGGAGTGATTCATCCTGTTCCATTAGGAGAACAAGGGATGGGGTTCTACTCCAATCTGTTCATAGTTCCCAAAAAAGAGGGAACGTTCAGACCAATCTTAGATCTCAAGATCTTAAACAAGTTTCTCAAGGTTCCATCGTTCAAAATGGAAACCATTTGAACAATTCTTCCTTCCATCCAGGAAGGTCAATTCATGACCACGGTGGATTTAAAGGATGCGTATCTACATATTCCTATCCACAAGGAACATCATCGGTTCCTAAGGTTCGCATTCCTGGACAAGCATTACCAGTTCGTGGCGCTTCCTTTCGGATTAGCCACTGCTCCAAGGATTTTCACAAAGGTACTAGGGTCCCTTCTAGCTGTGCTAAGACCAAGGGGCATTGCTGTAGTACCTTACTTGGACGACATTCTGATTCAAGCGTCGTCCCTTCCTCAAGCAAAGGCTCACATGGACATCGTCCTGGCCTTTCTCAGATCTCATGGATGGAAAGTGAACGTGGAAAAGAGTTCTCTATCTCCGTCAACAAGGGTTCCCTTCTTGGGAACAATAATAGACTCCTTAGAAATGAGGATTTTTCTGACAGAGGCCAGAAAAACAAAACTTCTAGACTCTTGTCGGATACTTCATTCCGTTCCTCTTCCTTCCATAGCGCAGTGCATGGAAGTGATAGGTTTGATGGTAGCGGCAATGGACATAGTTCCTTTTGCGCGCATTCATCTAAGACCATTACAACTGTGCATGCTCAGTCAGTGGAATGGGGACTATACAAACTTGTCTCCGAGGATACAAGTAAATCAGAGGACCAGAGACTCACTCCGTTGGTGGCTGTCCCTGGACAACATGTCACAAGGGATGACCTTCCGCAGACCAGAGTGGGTCATTGTCACGACCGACGCCAGTCTGATGGGCTGGGGCGCGGTCTGGGGATCCCTGAAAGCTCAGGGTCTTTGGTCTCGGGAAGAATCTCTTCTACCGATAAATATTCTGGAACTGAGAGCGATATTCAATGCTCTCAAGGCTTGGCCTCAGCTAGCGAGGGCCAAGTTCATACGGTTTCAATCAGACAACATGACAACTGTTGCGTACATCAACCATCAGGGGGGAACAAGGAGTTCCCTGGCGATGGAAGAAGTGACCAAAATCATTCTATGGGCGGAGTCTCACTCCTGCCACCTGTCTGCTATCCACATCCCAGGAGTGGAAAATTGGGAAGCGGATTTTCTGAGTCGTCAGACATTGCATCCGGGGGAGTGGGAACTCCATCCGGAAATCTTTGCCCAAGTCACTCAACTGTGGGGCATTCCAGACATGGATCTGATGGCCTCTCGTCAGAACTTCAAAGTTCCTTGCTACGGGTCCAGATCCAGGGATCCCAAGGCGGCTCTAGTGGATGCACTAGTAGCACCTTGGACCTTCAAACTAGCTTATGTATTCCCGCCGTTTCCTCTCATCCCCAGGCTGGTAGCCAGGATCAATCAGGAAAGGGCGTCGGTGATCTTGATAGCTCCTGCGTGGCCACGCAGGACTTGGTATGCAGATCTGGTGAATATGTCATCGGCTCCACCATGGAAGCTACCTTTGAGACGAGACCTTCTTGTTCAAGGTCCGTTCGAACATCCGAATCTGGTCTCACTCCAGCTGACTGCTTGGAGATTGAACGCTTGATCTTATCGAAGCGAGGGTTCTCAGATTCTGTTATCGATACTCTTGTTCAGGCCAGAAAGCCTGTAACTAGAAAGATTTACCACAAAATTTGGAAAAAATATATCTGTTGGTGTGAATCTAAAGGATTCCCTTGGGACAAGGTTAAGATTCCTAAGATTCTATCCTTCCTTCAAGAAGGATTGGAAAAGGGATTATCTGCAAGTTCCCTGAAGGGACAGATTTCTGCCTTGTCTGTGTTACTTCACAAAAAGCTGGCAGCTGTGCCAGATGTTCAAGCCTTTGTTCAGGCTCTGGTTAGAATCAAGCCTGTTTACAAACCTTTGACTCCTCCTTGGAGTCTCAACTTAGTTCTTTCAGTTCTTCAGGGGGTTCCGTTTGAACCCTTACATTCCGTTGATATTAAGTTATTATCTTGGAAAGTTTTGTTTTTGGTTGCAATTTCTTCTGCTCGAAGAGTTTCAGAATTATCTGCTCTGCAGTGTTCTCCTCCTTATCTGGTGTTCCATGCAGATAAGGTGGTTTTACGTACTAAACCTGGTTTTCTTCCAAAAGTTGTTTCTAACAAAAACATTAACCAGGAGATTATCGTACCTTCTCTGTGTCCGAAACCAGTTTCGAAGAAGGAACGTTTGTTGCACAATTTGGATGTTGTTCGCGCTCTAAAATTCTATTTAGATGCTACAAAGGATTTTAGACAAACATCTTCCTTGTTTGTTGTTTATTCCGGTAAAAGGAGAGGTCAAAAAGCAACTTCTACCTCTCTCTCTTTTTGGATTAAAAGCATCATCAGATTGGCTTACGAGACTGCCGGACGGCAGCCTCCCGAAAGAATCACAGCTCATTCCACTAGGGCTGTGGCTTCCACATGGGCCTTCAAGAACGAGGCTTCTGTTGATCAGATATGTAGGGCAGCGACTTGGTCTTCACTGCACACTTTTACCAAATTTTACAAGTTTGATACTTTTGCTTCTTCTGAGGCTATTTTTGGGAGAAAGGTTTTGCAAGCCGTGGTGCCTTCCATCTAGGTGACCTGATTTGCTCCCTCCCATCATCCGTGTCCTAAAGCTTTGGTATTGGTTCCCACAAGTAAGGATGACGCCGTGGACCGGACACACCTATGTTGGAGAAAACAGAATTTATGTTTACCTGATAAATTACTTTCTCCAACGGTGTGTCCGGTCCACGGCCCGCCCTGGTTTTTTAATCAGGTCTGATAATTTATTTTCTTTAACTACAGTCACCACGGTATCATATGGTTTCTCCTATGCAAATATTCCTCCTTAACGTCGGTCGAATGACTGGGGTAGGCGGAGCCTAGGAGGGATCATGTGACCAGCTTTGCTGGGCTCTTTGCCATTTCCTGTTGGGGAAGAGAATATCCCACAAGTAAGGATGACGCCGTGGACCGGACACACCGTTGGAGAAAGTAATTTATCAGGTAAACATAAATTCTGTTATTTCTCCTACTGTTCCTTGTTCCCTTGGCAGAATGACTGGGGGATGAGGGAAGTGGGGGAGGTATTCAAGCCTTTGGCTGGGGTGTATTTGTCTCCTCCTGGTGGCCAGGTTCTCAATTCCCACAAGTAATAAATGAAGCCGTGGACTCTCCTCCCCACAATGGAAATAAAATTATCAGGTACGCATAATTTGTTTTCTTTCAGTAAACCGCTGAAGGTTCAGAGATGTCTGTGTCGATGGCTGAACACTTCTAAAGTATACACTACCTTCTTACCACTTCAGAGAATGGATAGATAAAGGGCTTATTTATGTGCACAAATTTTTAGTGGGTGGGTGAAAATCAGATTAAATCATTTCAAAGCCTTAAAGGGATACTAAACCCAATTTTTTTCCTATAATATGGTGAGTCCACGGCTTGAGTAATTACTGTTGGGAATATCACTACAGGCCAGCAGGAGGAGGCAAAGAGCACCACAGTTAAACTGCAAAGTATCACTTCCTTACCCTCAACCCCCAGTCATTCTCTTTGGTGCATGGAGGAGGTGAAGTTTAGGTGTCTGAAGAAAATGTTTTATTTAATCTACAAGCAAGTTTAGGGGTATAGCCATATTCCACGTCATTCCTTGGAGTCGGGTAGTGGTGGCTTTAAAACGGTTAGGAACTTGTAAAGAGATACTTACTGAGTTTTCCTAACAATTGCTGCCCTGGTTTAGAAAGCCAGAGTTGGCTTCTCTGTTCTTTCTTTTTCAAAGGTCTCTGTGAAGAACTGTGTCTTCTCATACCTTGTAACTGTCTACATGCCGGACAGCGGAGTAGATAAGTACTTTTTCTTCCATTGGGGAGACCATGCACTTAACAAATTAAAAGACACTGCTTTTTTATTGGGACATAGATAATCTTGTTGTATGGGTTACCCTGGAGCATGAAGCAGGCACTGTAGCATGTGTGAGACTAACATTTAAACTCTTTTAAAAAGAAATGGTAAAATGTTTTTATTAGGCTTTATTTTCTGACACATATTTACTTGATAAAACAATACAAAGTTATTAATCTCCCCTTTGCTTTGAAATAAAACGATGCAACCTTTTAAACTGTCTGGTTTGAAAAAAACGGTTTTCTTTCATGTAATTGGCAAGTGACGTATGGGATATACAATCCTACCAGGAGGGGCAAAGTTTCCCAAACCTCAAAATGCCTATAAATACACCCCTCACCACACCCATAATTCAGTTTTACAAACTTTGCCTCCCTATGGAGGTGGTGAAGTAAGTTTGTGCTTGATTTTCTTCTGTGATATGCGCTTCTCAGCATTTTGAAGCCCGATTCCTCTCAGAGTACAGTGAATGTCAGAGGGATGTGAAGGGAGTATCACCTATTGAATTCTATGGTTTTCCTCATGGGAAATCTTTTCATAGGTTCTCTGTTATCGGTCATAGAGATTCATCTCCTACCTCCCTTATTCAAATCGACGATATACTCTCATATTCCATTACCTCTACTGATAACTGTTTCAGTACTTGTTTGGTTATCTGCTATATGTGGATGGGTGTCTTTCGGTAAGTATGTTTTCATTACTTAAGACACTCTCAGCTATGGTTTGGCACTTTATGTATTAATGTTTATGTTCTAAATATATGTATTGTACTTATATTTGCCATAAATCAGGTTTATGTATATTTCCTTTTGCAGACTATCAGTTTCAAAATTGGGAAAAACATATTGAGGAAGTTATTTTTTTCTTACCTGGGGTATAGTCTTTTCTTCGAAATTTACTGTTTTCATTAATTTTCGCGGGCAAAATTAGGCTCGCGAGGCCGCAAAATGTTTATATTTATTGCGTCATTCTTGGCGCGAGAATGTTTTTGGCGCGAAGGTACGTTCGGTGACGCAAATTCGTAATTTCCAGCGTCTAAGTTGACGCCAGGTTTCCTTGCAAGGTTGCGTATGCCATGACGCGAGTTGCGTCATTTCCGGATGTTGTTAGCACCCAAAAAATTCATTTTGCATTGTGTGTCATTCTTGGCGCCAAATAATTTATTCATTTAAACCCTACTTCATATATGCCCCTTGCCTTTTTTTTATGCTCAGAGGGCTATGCTGTTTGCATTTTTTTCCCTTTCCTGAAACTGCCATATAAGGAAATTAATAATTTTGCTTTATATGTTGTTTTTTTCTCTCACATTTGCAAGATGTCTCAATCTGATCCTGTCTCAGAAACCACCGTTGGATTCCTGCTGCCTGATAACAGTTCTACTAAAGATAAGTGTATCTGTTGTAAATTAGCGGAGATTATATCTCCAGCTGTGATATGTAATAGTTGTCATGATAAGCTTTTACATGCAGAGAATGTATCCATCAGTACTAGTACAATGCCTGTTGTTCCTGCAACATCTAATGTACATGATATCCCTGTGACTAAAAAAGATTTTATTGCTGATATGATTCAGAAGGCTTTGTCTGCTATTCCGCCTTCTAATAAACGTAAAAGGTCTTTTAAAACTTCTCATAAAGTTGATGAAATTTCAAATGACCGACAACATACTGAATTATCCTCCTCTGATGAGGATCTATCTGATTCAGAAGATCCTACCTCAGATATTGACACTGACAAATCTTATCTCTTTAAGATGGAGTATATTATTTTTTTGTTAATAGGTGTTGATTACTTTGGATATTGAGGAAACTAGTCCTCTTGATACTAAAACTAATAAACGTTTAAATTCTGTTTATAAACCTCCTGTGGTTACTCCAGAGGTTTTACTATACAAAGTAGGATCCGCGCTTGCAAAATTATAGTTAAATGCCAACAGATACAGGTGATTTTCTCCAAAACACCTTGATATAACAATAAAGAAATGGTTTAGAATGATCATTACCAGCAGGGGTACTAAATTTAAACTAACATCTGAGGCGCTTTGTACAGCTAAACTATACAGCCAAGTCAATTGCAAAATGCCAAATATATGTAAGGCTAAAGATCATATAATATATGCTAATTTTCGACAAGCAGATATTCCAATTCTAATAATCAATTCTAATATTTAAAAAAGGGGTAGTTGATTAAAAATATAATATTTAATTGGCAGCTAGTAAAAAGCACTTTTGTGATCATCAAATAAACAAATTACAACACGCAAAAGTATCAAGCCATACAATCATATATCACGATAGCAGTACATAATCAATCAATCATAAAAAGCAATTCATAAACATATTATAAACAATAAAATATTTCATAAAAAGCACACAATATTGGCCCAAACGCTGGGTTACAAATACAAAGAAGAGTGTCTTAAATTAGACACTCTACACATATGAAGTGTAGTAAACTTAAAACACAGTCTGTTATTGCATTTAGAAATCGATGTTGAAAAAGGAAACACAGTTTCCTAATAGTCTCTTTGGAGTTAAAGTTGCTCCGGCAAAAAGATAATTCCTATGCAGGAGAAAAGACAAACAAGACAAGAGAAACTTGTCACAAGTGGGGAAAAGGTTCCAATAGAGGTAATTTACGTCTTACTTACACCGGGTAGTGTCAGACGACTCCCAAAGTGTAGTCACCATCCTGGTCCAGGCTCTTTGCAACGGGACTCTGACTATGTGGCGTAAACACCTGTGCGGTTTAAACAAGAACGCCGGCAAATTCGCCGTCAGCATCCAGATAGTGTCAGCGTGTAGGTAATGCCAAGTACAGATCCTCAAATAGATCTTCCGCCTCACATATATTTGGCATTTTGCAATTGACTTGGCCATATCGTTTAGCTGTATAAAGAGCCACAGATGTTAGTTTGATGTTTTTCCAGTTCCTGATGCTATTTTTGATATGATTTCAAAGGAATGGAATAGGCCTGGTACTTCTTTTATTCCTTCTTTCGAGGTTTAAAAAATTGTATCCTTTTCCAGCAGTTAGATTGGAATTTTGGGAAAAAATCCCCAAAGTTGATGGGGCTTTTTCTACTCTTGACAAACGTACTACTATCCCTATGGAATATAGTACTTGCTTTAAGAACCCTTTAGATTGGAAACTTGAATCTTATCTTAGGTAAGCTTATTTATATTCTGGCTATCTTCTCAGGCCTGCCATTTCTATGGCTGATGTTGCAGCTGCATCAACTTTTTGGTTGGAAAGCTTAGCGCAACAGGAATCAGACCCTGATTTGTCTAGCATTGTTTGTATGCTTCAACATGCTAATCATTTTATCTGTGATGCCATTTTTGATATCATCAAAATTGATGTTAGATCTATGTCTTTAGCTATTTTAGCTAGAAGAGCTTTGTGACTCAAATATTGGAATGCTGACATGGTATCCAAGTCTAGATTACTATCTCTTTCTTTCCAAGGTAACAATTTGTTTGGTTCTCAGTTGGATTCGATTATTTCAACTGTCACGGGGGGAAGGGAGTTTTTTTACCTCAGGATAAGAGATCTAAGGGTGAATCTAAAGCTTCTAATCATTTTTGTTCTTTTCTACAGAATAAGGAACAGAAAGCCAATCCTTCCCCAAAGAATCTGGTTCCACTTGGAAACCTTCAAGTTGGAATAAATCCAAGCCATTTAAGAAACCAAAGCCAGCCCCCAAGTCTGCATGAAGGTGCGGCCCTCATTCCAGCTCATCTGGTCGGGGACATTTTTTCCTAACCATTTGGGCAGATTCTGTCCAAAATCAATGGAGTAAGACCTCCTGTGAGAAGATTTTTTCTCTCACACATCCCAGCAAATCCAGTGAAGGCTTTTAGGCTTTTCTGAAGTGTGTTTCAGATGTAGAGCTTTCAGGGGTAATCATACCAGTTCCGTTTCAGGAACAGGGTCTGTGGTTTTATTCAAATCTGTTCATTGTCCCAAAGAAAGAAAATTTATTCAGGCCAGTTCTGGATCTGAAAATTTTGAATCGTTTTGTAAAAGTGCCAACTTTTAAGATGGTGACTATAAGGACTATTTTGCCTTTTTGTTCAGCAAGGTCATTATATGTCCACGATAGACTTACAGGATGCATATCTTCATATTCCAATTCATCCAGACCACTATCGGTTTCTGAGATTCTCTTTTCTAGACAAGCATTACCAATTTGACGCTCTTCTATTTGGCCTAGCGACAGCTCCAAGGATTTTTTCAAAGGTTCTCGGTGCCCTACTCTCTGTAATCAGAGAACAGGGTATTGCGGTGTTTCCTTATTTGGACAATATCATGGTACTAGCTCAGTCTTTTCATTCTGACGAATCTCACACAAATCAACTAGTGTTGTTTCTTCAAACACATGGTTGGAGGATCAATTTACCAAAGAGTTCCTTCATTCCTCAGACAAGGGTCACATTTTTAGGTTTCCAGATAGATTCAGTGTCCATGACTCTGTCTCTAACAGACAAGAGACAAATAAAATTGGTTTCAGCTTTTTTGGAAGGTTCAGTCTCAATTATTCCCTTCAGTAGCTATGTGCATGGAAGTTTTAGGTCTCATGACTGCAGCATCGGACGCGATCCCCTTTGCTCGTTTTCATATAAGACCTCTCCAGCTTTGTATGCTGAATCAATGGTGCAGGGATTATACAAAGACATCACAAATAATATCCTGACTTGGTGGTTAGAGCACCATCGTATAGTTCAAGGGGCCTCTTTTGTTCGTCCAACCTGGACTGTTATCACAACAGATGCAAGTCTGTCAGGTTGGGGAGCTGTCTGTGGATCTCTGACAGCACAAGGGGTTTGGAAATCTCAAGACGTGAGGTTATCAATCAATATTTTAGAACTCCGTGCTATTTTCAGGGCTCTTCAGGTTTGGCCTCTGTTGAAGAGAGAACCGTTCATTTGTTTTCAGACAGACAATATCACAACTGTGGCATATGTCAATTATCAGGGTGGGACTCACAGTCTCCTAGCTATGAAAGAAGTATCTTGGATATTTTCTTGGGCAGAATCCAGCTCTTGTCTAATTTCTGTGTAGACAATTGGGAAGCGGATTATCTCAGCCATCAGACTTTACATCCTGGGGAGTGGTCGCTCCATCCAGATGTGTTTTTTCAGATTGTTCAGATATGGGGTCTTCCAGAAATAGATCTGATGGCTTCACATCTAAACAAGAAACTTCCCAGGTACCTGTCCAGGTCCAGGGATCCTCAGGTGGAGTCGGTGGATGCGTTAGCAGTTCCTTGGTTTTACCCACCTGCTTATATTTTCCTGCCTCTAGTTCTTCTTCCAAGAGTGATCTCCAAGATCATTATGGAACGTTCGTTTGTTTTTCTGGTAGCACCAGCATGTCCTCACAGGTTCTGGTATGTGGATCTTGTCCGGATGTCCAGTTGCCAACCTTGGCCACTTCCTTTAAGACCAGACTTTCTGTCTTAAGGGCTGTTTTTCCATCAGGATCTCAAATCATTAAATTTGAAGGTATGGAAATTGAACACTTAGTGCTTTCTCTGACTCAGTGATTTATACTATGTTACAGGCTCGTAAATATGTCTCTAGGAAGATTTATTATCGAGTTTGGAAGACTTATATTTCATGGTGTTCTTCTCATAAATTCTCCTGGAATTCTCATAGAATTCCTAGAATTTTACAGTTTCTTTAGGATGGTTTGGATAAAGGTTTGTCTGCAAGTTCCTTGAAGGGACAAATCTCTGCACTTTTTGTTTTATTTCACAGAAAGATTGCTAAACTTCCTGATATTCACTGTTTTGTACAGGCTTTGGTCCATGTCAAGCCTGTCATTAAATCAATCTCTCCTCCTTGGAGTCTTAATTTAGTTTTGAAGGCTTTACAGGCTCCTCGTTTTGAGCCTATGCAGTCTTTGGACATTAAACTACTTTCTTGGAAAGTGTTGTTCCTTTTGACCATCTCTTCTGCTAGAAAAGTTTCCGAATTATCTGCCCTTTCTTGTGAGTCTCCTTTTCTGATTTTCCATCAGGATAAGGCAGTTTTCTGGACTTCATTTAAATTTCTACCTATGGTTGTGAATTCTAACAACATTAATAGGGAAATTATTGTTCCCTCTTTGTGTCCTAATCCTAAGAATTCTTTGGAGAGATCCTCACATTCTCTGGATGTTGTAAGAGCTTTGAAATATTATGTTGAAGCTACTAAAGATTTCAGGAAGACTCCTAGTCTATTTGTTGTCTTTTCTGGTTCTAGGAAAGGTCAGAAAGCTTCTGCCATTTCCTTGGCATCTTGGTTAAAGCTTTTGATTCATCAGGCTTATTTGGAGTCGGGTCAGACTCCGCCTCAGAGGATCCCAGCTCATTCTACTAGATCATTCTCCACTTTGTGGGCTTTTAAGAATGAATCTTCAGTTGATCAGATTTGTAAAGCAGCAACTTGGTCTTCTTTGCATACATTTACTAAATTCTACCGTTTTGATGTATTTGACTCTTCGGAAGCAGTTTTTGGTAGAAAAGTTCTTCAGGCAGCTGTTTCAGTTTGATTCCTCTGCTTTTGTTTTAAGTTTTTTTCTTTCAATTACGAGAAAAACGTATTTTTTGGTTGTGGATTTAATTTTTTCAGCGGAAAATATCTGTTATTATTTTTTATCCCTCCCTCTCTAATGACTCTTCTGTGGAGTTCCACATCTTGGGTATTATTATCCCATACGTCACTAGCTCATGGACTCTTGCCAATTACATGAAAAAAACATAATTTATGTACACTGAATACCAGAAATAACATAACTTACCTGATAAATTAATTTCTTTCATATTTGCAAGAGTCCATGAGACCCACCTTTTTATGGTGGTTATGATTTTTTGTATAAAGCACAATTATTTCCAGTTCCTTTTTTTGATGCTTTTTTACACCTTTTTCTATCACCCCACTACTTGGCTATTCGTTAAACTGAATTGTAGGTGTGGTGAGGGGTGTATTTATAGGCATTTTGAGGTTTGATATATGAAAGAAATGAATTTATCAGGTAAGTTCTTACATAAATTGTTATTTCTGGTACTGTGTGTACCAGTAAGCTATTTTTAGTGCCTCTCTGTGTCACAGCAGTAATTTGAGCTCGGCAGTTGTGGTCACATGACCAGTTTTATTTCATAACGTTTCTCAGGAAAAATGTTTTCTTTATTTCTTGGTGGTCTTAATTGGTAGCGGTAAGGCACCTCAGTTATTGAGGTGTGGAGTTGCCTGAGGGGTATTTTAGAAGTTTATTTGATGTTTATTAAATGTTTTTTTCCACATAATTGTAGCTGGGGATCAATCCTAATTTGGGATAAAATTTAAAGTGATTTTATTTCCTTGGCTTATTTTAATTGAATATTAAAATCTTTTAAACTTATCTATGCAAGTTTATTTACCGTTTCACAACATGTCTGATATGAAGCAAGATCCTGCTCTTATGAATTCATGCTTATTATGTTTAGATGCAGAAATTGCAGCTCCTATGCAATTTTGTTCTTCATATGTCAAGAAAACCTTGCAAAATAAAGGTAAAATTTTTAAGCCTAATGTCGCTCAGGATGAGGCTTTTAAAATAATACCTCAGCTTTCTCCTGCTATGTCCCAAGCCTTAATGGTGTCACACGCAATGCCCTGCGGTTCTTCTATAATTCCTAGTGGAGTTTATTAAAAAGCAGAAATTGCTGCCCAGGTATCTTCAGCGATATCTGCGACATTAGCTGCCATTCCCAGATTACAGGGAAAACGCAAGAGGAAATTCAGAAAGTAAGGTGCCTGTCATCAGTTCTGCTTCCCAAGTTGCCCTTTCTCATAAGTCTGATGAGGAAGATACATCAGGACTTTCTGAGGGTGTAATCTCAGTTTCGGACAGTATAATTCCTTCTTCTGAGACTGAGGTGGTATCCTAGATTTAAGCTTGAACACCTTTGTGTATTGTTAAAGGAGGTTTTAGCTACTTTAGATGACTCTGATACCCCTGTCGTTGTTACTCCTAAGAAATCTAGTAAACTTAATAGTTTCTTTGATGAACCTTCCACTTCTGAGGTTTTTCCTGTGCCAGACCGTGCTAGGGAGATTATCTCACAGGAATGGGAGTGTCAGGATACTGTCTCTTTAAGAACATCCATTACCTGCTCTTAGCTCACTCCCCTTAAAAGGCATGATCAGAACACCTGTAGTTGCTTTTTTATTGATTCTCACATGCTGATAACTTTCAAGCCAAGCAGACGTACCTTGTAAGCAGAATCGTTACCTGGATTCAAGTTTTGTGAACTTCCTGCTCTAAACTAACTAGTTCTTGGAACTTGGACATTCTTATACTAAAAGCATTTTCCACTCTGGTTTAATAGCTCTCCAGAAAAGGCTATTATTTTCTCCAAAACCTTACCGCTGCACAATCTGAACCGGAACGCTGTTCCGCTGACGTCATCTACTCTGTGTCAGTACACAGAGCACCTTCCAACTCACGCTGCCGGATTTCTCCTCCTCTCTGCAGCACAGATCTACAGCTCCTCGCTGAACAGCTGACAGGCAAGCAGCAGACATCGGTTTGACACAGAAGAGCCTATTTGTTCCGCAAGTATTTGTAACAATCTCACTCTATACTAAGTAACTTTCTAAATCAGTTATTGCAATAACTTCTCTCCGAATTGAGTGTGAACTTTTACTTGCTGCTAGACTATTGACTCTCTGATTTCATTATATGCTAGCGGTAACCTCATTATACCTTGCATTAATTCAATGAAACACAGTACAGATATACAGGTTGTTATTTGCTAATATCATCTTACCTGAATCTAGTTTCTGTTTTAGCTTAAAGCTATTAACCATTTAATCTAATCCCTGCAATTGAAGACCTTTCAGTTGTGAAAGAAGGATATCATTTATTTGGTATCTCATTGAACTGCTTACTAGTTTGAATATCCACATATTAAGCAAACGAATATATGCTGGAAATTCCTACTCAAGCTACAAAACCTCATTTTTATGAGATTAGATCAATCAATTTACTAAATATTCTCAGCATACGACAAGCCTAAAAAATGAAAATTACACACTCAAGAGGTTAATAAATGACTTTTTTACTCAGAAAACAACAGAACATCCAGAGCCTCATATTAACCCTCCTCCTATTTTTTCTGGCATACGTTCACGTTTTCGTGAGTTTAGAAACGCATGTATATTGTTGTTCACAATGAAACCGAAAACGTACCATACTGACAGAATAAGAGTATGTACTGTTATTTCATTTCTCAATGGAGAGCCCAGATCATGGGCAGACAGGTTATTTGAAACCGCTGATCCTATCTTGGAGTCTTTAGATGAATTTTTTAAAGCTATGTCTGTTTTATATGAAGACAGTAATACTCAAATCACTGCCGAGAATAATCTAAGGACTCTGAGACAAGGAAAAAGACCTGTGGAAGACTATGTAGCAGAGTTCCAGTTGTGGGCCACAGACTCACAGTGGAATTCTGTGAGTCTAAGAAACCAATTTAGATTGGGACTCTCAGAACACTTAAAAGAGGAATTGTCTCGCATTGATTTTCCAGAGTCCTTGGACACTCTTATTAAGATATGTATTCAAATGGACCATAGATACAGAGAAAGACGGTCTGAGAAACAACACACTGAACCCTATCCTAAGAAATATGAAACTAACCACCCTGACAGAGGTAACACAGCACCAGTCCCTATGGAGGTCGGCACCATCAAAGGTCTGCTTTCCCAAGAGGAAAAATCTAGAAGAAGACAAGCAAACCTATGCATGTATTGTGGTCAAAAGGATCATACAGTGTCTAATTGTCCTATCTTGAACCGGCAAAAACGGGGTAAGATTTTATCAGTTAACCCTAAAACTGTAGTTAGTTGTGATACATGCATAACAATACCATTGTCTTTGCAGTGGGATCAACATCTTCTCAAGAACGTGGCTATGATTGACTCCGGTGCTTATGGAATGTTCATTGATAAAAACCTTGTAAATATAAATAAAATACCTTGTGTGCTTAAGCAAAACCCAGTATATGTGAAAGTGATTGATGGTTGGTTCCACTTACTTAAAAGGGCCTATAACACACCATACAATACCTCTCTTAGTTACAATTGATAAAAACCACAAGGAGTATATCACCTTTGACGTAATCCCTAGCTCTCTACACCCCATTATATTGGGATTCCCATGGTTACAAAAACACAACCCGATAATAGATTGGTGTAAAAACACTTTCATCTTTAATTCACCTTACTGTTCCACTACATGTTACCCATATGTAGAGATAAAACATGTTCAAAAACAGATACCCTCAGAATATTCTGATTTTTCTGATGTTTTTAATCTCAAGGAAGCAGAAAATTTGCCCCCACACCGTCCATACGACTGTCCCATTGACACTAAACCAGGTACCACTATCCCTTTTGGTCGAATATTTCCTTTATCCCAAAAAGGAATTGACATATCTGAGAGATTATCTCGATGATAATTTAAGAAAGGGATTTATCTCTACCTCAACCTCACCCGCTGCCGCTGGGATATTCTTCGTAACTAACAAGGACGGCTCCCTTAGACCTATTATTGATTATAGAGGTCTAAACGCAATCACAATTAAGAACAGATATCCCCTGCCTCTTATCCCTGAATTGCTGGAAAGGTTGACAGACGCCACTGTTTTTACCAAGTTAGACCTCAATGGGGCGTATAATCTTGTCAGAATGCGAAAAGGGGATGAATGGAAAACAGCCTTTAGGACCCGTTACGGGTTATTTCAGTATAACGTCATGCCCTTTGGCTTAACAAATGCCCCCGCCACATTCCAATTTTTTATCAACGATATTTTCAAAGATCTAATGGATGTGTGCGTAGTTATATATCTAGATGATATATTAAGTTTTTTCTAAGAATATCGCTGAACATGTTAAGCACGTACGATGGGTCCTAACAAGATTAAGAGAACATAGTTTATATGCCAAAGCAGAGAAATGTGAATTCCACGCAAATACAATTAAATTTCTTGGTTACTTTATCACCCCAACCGGAATCCATATGGATCCCGACAAGGTTGAAGCTGTACTAAATTGGCCAACCCCCACAACGCTTAAATCTCTACAGAGATTCTTAGGCTTCTCGAATTTCTATAGAAAATTCATACAAGGGTTTTCAACAATAGTACAACCATTAACTAAGCTCACTGGCAAAAAAAATTCAAATGGACAGAGTCAGCTCAGGAAGCATTTGACCAATTAAAGAAAAGTTTTTCTACTGCACCAGTTTTGCAGTTACCAAACCCAGATTCTCAGTTCACCTTGGAAGTAGATGCTTCGAATGTAGGTCTTGGAGCTATTCTGTCTCAACAACGCAAAGGAACTCAAGACCGCCATCCTGTGGCCTACTATTCCCGACTACTTACCACTGCCAAAAAGAATTATTCAGTTGGTGATCTGGAATTGTTAGCAATAAAATGTGCCCTTGATCATTGGAGACACCTACTGGAAGGAACAGAAGAACCTTTTCAGGTATTAACTGACCACAAGAACTTACAATATCTAAAAAGAAACAAGACTCTTTCACCAAGACAAGTACGTTGGTCACTGTTCTTTGATCGTTTTAACTTTTAGCTAAGTTACAGACCAGGGTCAAGAAACATTCAGGCAGACGCTCTTTCAAGATCCCTTATTCCACACTATGAGTCAGAGGAAGTCAGGTCTATCATACCTCCACACAAGATCTTAGCAACTGCAACCACCTTTTTATCAGACCTGCACACTGCTCAAGATATGGACACATCCATACCAGCATCATGCACGAAAGATACCGTTTCTGGCTTATTCAATTTTAAAAAACTCATATATGTACCATCACCTCTACGCAAGGAACTCCTTCAACATATTCATGACTCCCCAATGTCTGGACATCCAGGAATGACTAAAACCCATGAATTATTAAACAGACAATAATGGTGGCCTCATATGACAGAGGATGTCATTAATTATATACGAAACTGCAATGTTTGCGCAAGAAACAAAAAAACACACCATAAACCTTTTGGCTTATTAAACCCTCTACCTGAAGAAGTTCCATGGACCATGATTGGGATGGATTTTATTGTGGATTTACCTAACTCACACAACTTCACAACCATAATGGTAGTGGTTGATCATTTGACTCATTTGGCACATTTTATACCTCTGAAGAAGATTCCCAATGCAATAACAACCGCTAACGTTTTCTTTTCGAATGTCGTTAAACTACACGGTTTACCCACATCCATCGTTACCGACCGGGGAACACAGTTCACCTCCAGGTTTTGGAAAGAACTCTGTCATCTACTTAAGATAACTCCTAGAATGACCACAGCTTTCCACCCTCAGTCAAATGGCTTAACGGAGCATCTTAATCAGACCTTAGAACAATACTTGAGATGTTACGTTTCACATATACAAGATGACTGGGTACACTGGTTACCCATGGCAGAATTCTCATATAATAACACCTTCAATTCATCCATAAAGATGTCTCCCTTTTTTGCCACGTATGGATTCCATCCTTTGACATTACCCAAAGCATCTGCAATATCCTCCAATCCCTATGTTGAGAATCATCTTACCAATATCAAATCATCCATGATAACATTGAGGAAACATCTTAATGACGCAAAAAATACCCAAAAGCTTTATTTTGATAAAAAGCATAAAGCACCTCCCTCCTACAAACTAGGAGATCAAGTGTGGCTCTCTACAAAAAATCTCAAACTTAAAATGCCAGCTAAGAAATTGGCAAATCAATACATTGGACCATTTAAGGTTATAAAGATCATTAATACTAATGCTGTAACTTTACGTTTACCATCAACTTTGAGAAACCATCCATCTTTTCACGTCTCCCTGCTGAAACCTTATCTTGGATCAACAAATTCATTATCTCAGACTGATACCACCTCAGTTGTTGACGATCAAATCGAATACGAGGTTGAGAGGATTCTTGACTCTCGACTGCGAAGTAATAAGTTAGAATATTTGGTTCATTGGACAGGGTACGGTGTAGAGGAGGATTCCTGGATACCTCTAAAAGATATTCATGCCCTCCGATTGCTTACTGAATTTCATAGGAATTATCCTTCCAAACCGGCTCCGAAAAGACGGTACGCCCCTTCCTGAAAGGGGGATCTGTCAGGATACTGTCTCTTTAAGAACATCCATTACCTGCTCTTAGCTCACTCCCCTTAAAAGGCATGATCAGAACACCTGTAGTTGCTTGTTTATTGATTCTCACATGCTGATAACTTTCAAGCCAAGCAGACGTACCTTGTAAGCAGAATCGTTACCTGGATTCAAGTTTGTGAACTTCCTGCTCTAAACTAACTAGTTCTTGGAACTTGGACATTCTTATACTAAAAGCATTTTCCACTCTGGTTTAATAGCTCTCCAGAAAAGGCTATTATTTTCTCCAAAACCTTACCGCTGCACAATCTGAACCGGAACGCTGTTCCGCTGACGTCATCTACTCTGTGTCAGTACACAGAGCGCCTTCCAACTGACGCTGCCGGATTTCTCCTCCTCTCTGCAGCACAGATCTACAGCTCCTCGCTGAACAGCTGACAGGCAAGCAGCGGACATCGGTTTGACACAGAAGAGCCTATTTGTTCCGCAAGTATTTGTAACAATCTCACTCTATACTAAGTAACTTTCTAAATCAGTTATTGCAATAACTTCTCTCCGGATTGAGTGTGAACTTTTACTTGCTGCTAGACTATTGACTCTCTGATTTTCATTATATGCTAGCGGTAACCTCATTATACCTTGCATTAATTCAATATAATTTATTTGGTATCTCATTGAACTGCTTACTAGTTTGAATATCCACATATTAAGCAAACGAATATATGCTGGAAATTCCTACTCAAGCTACAAAACCTCATTTTTATGAGATTAGATCAATCAATTTACTAAATATTCTCAGCATACGACAGGGAGAAACCGGGGGGGGGGGTTTCCCGTCTCCCTTTTTTAAGAAAATGTTTCCTGTCAAGGACGACCCTTGGTATACTTTACCCATTAACGACCCTTGGTATACTTTACCCAAAGTTGAAGGGGCCATTTCCACTCTGGCTAAGAGAACCACTATTCCTATTGAGGATAGCTGTTCTTTTAAGGATGCAATGGACAAGAAGCGGGAGGCTTATTTGAAAAAGATTTATGTTCATCAAGGTCTCCAATGGCAACCTGCGGTGTGTATTGCCACCGTGACTAGTGCGGCATCTTATTGGTTCAACGCCTTGTCTGATTCTCTTCAAGTAGAGACTTCCTTGGATGAAATTCAAGATAGGATTAAAGCTCTTAAGTTCGCCAATTCCTTTATTGCAGATGCCATTTTACAGCTTGTTAGAGTAGGAGCTAAAACTTCTAGTTTCGCTGTCCTAGCCTGCAGGGCGTTATGGTTGAAATCCTGGTCTGCGGACATTTCCTCTAAAGTCAAGCTTCTGGCGATTCTTCGCAAGGGCAAAACCTTGTTTGGACCCGGTTTGGCAGAAATTATCTCTGATATTACGGGTGGAAAGGGGTCTTTTCTACCTCAAGATATGAAGAATAGGCCTAAATGACGTCAGAGTAATTTTCAGTCCTTTTGTAACTTTAGAGGAAAGCCTTCCCCTTCTTCTTCCAAGCAGGAACAATCCAAGTCTTCTTGGAAACCCAAACAGTCTTGGAACAAGGGGAAACAATCAACGAAACCTGCAGCTGATTCCAAATCAGCATGAAGGGTTTGCCCCCGATCCAGGATCAGATCAGGTGGGGGGCAGACTTTCTCAGTTCTCTCAAGCCTGGATATGAGATGTCCCAGATCCCTGGATTGTGGACATAGTATCCCAGGGTTACAAATTGGAATTCAAGACTTTTCCTCCCAGAAACAGATTTCTTCTCTCAAGATTATCTGCAGACCAGATAAAGAGAGAGAGTCGTTTATGAAATGTATGCAACATCTTTCCTCCCGGGGAGTGATAGTTCCAGTTCCAGTGCAGGAACAGGGTCTCGGGTTCTACTCCAATCTATGTGTGGTTCCCAAAAAAGAGGGAACTTTCCGTCCCGTTCTAGACTTGAAGTGTCTAAACAAGTTTCTCAAAGTTCCATCCCTCAAGATGGAGACTATACGCTCCATTCTTCCTTTAGTACAAGAGGGTCAGTTCATGACAACCATAGACCTAAAGGATGCGTATCTTCATGTTCCTATTCACAGGGACCATCACAGATTCCCGAGATTTGCCTTTCTGGACAAACACTTCCAGTTTGTACCCCTTCCATTTGGTCTAGCCACGGCTCCCAGCATTTTTTCAAGGGTTCTGGGGGCTCTTTTGGCAGTGATCCGTTCTCGTGGAATTGCTGTGGTACCCTACCTGGACACATATTGGTTCAGGCGCCATCTTTTCAACTAGCAAAATCTCACACAGAGATATTGTTGTCTTTTCTTCGTTCTCACGGTTGGAATGTGAATCTGGAATAAAGCTCCCTTTGCCCTACTAGAAGAGTAGATAGATTCTCTATTGATGAAGATTTTTCTGACAGAGGTCAGGAAAACCAAAATAATTTCCTCTTGCCTCTCTCTTCAGGCTTCTGCTCATCCTTTAGTGGCTCAATGTATGGAGGTAATCGGGCTGATGGTGGCTTCCATGGACAGAATGGATATATGAATAATTATTATGAGCTAGCCAAAACCTTCATTGTATTAATATGGAACAAAGTTTCAATGCTTTATGCCCCTTAGTGTAGAAAAAAAATAGTAAAAAAAAAATATAATGTTGACTAATCAATTTAAAAGTGATAACTCTAAACCATAATATAACTCAAATGTGTTATATGATACCCTATAAATATAAATAATAATAATGCATAAGCATGTGTCAAAAAGACAAACAACAGTATATGTGTATTCCAATATAGTCAAAATATGTGTGTAATCAGCAAATACATATATTAAACATTAATAACAAATACTTAAGTATATAACAATAAGAGGAGGAAACAAAATATCCAGATTTCTATATGAAAGGATACTATTTTCATAGAATAAATGTTATTTAATTTTTTATATACATTGCTAACAGAGATAAATGTCTAAAGAATAATTCCCAGGTCTATAATAAATAGGGAAGTTGCCTAAAAAGCTGTCAGATCTATTACCTCATTCAGGGGAGAGGGAAACAAGGACTGGAACAAAAAAATCCAATATGTTTCCCTCTGGCGTAAACGGGTATATCTGTTACAACCCACAGCACAGGTTATATGTTCTAAGGGAGTGATTGTGAAAGTATGGGGACAACCATTGTGTTGAACCGTGCTGTGTCTAGAAACACTATGTTTCATAGAGTGGTACCTAATATTCCTCCAGTGTTCACTCCATCTGGTATGGATTTTCCTGCAAGTGTGGCCCAAATATTGAAGGCCACACTTGCAGGTCAAGACATAAATTACATAGTCGCTACCGCAATTCATATGGCTCTTGATAGTCACAGTTTGTCCTGTAGCATGACATGTCACTGTTTTGCTCCCATGTGTTATATATTTGCACCATATTTGAGAGCTCTCCAGTTGTGCATGCTCAGACAATGGATTGGCAAATCTATCTCAGAGAATAGAGTTAGATCAGTCATCAAGGGATTCTCTCCCATGGTGGATTTCTCAGGAACATCTGTCTCCGGGCACATGCTTTTGGAGAACTTCCTGGTTGATTGTGACCACGGACGCCATCCTGCTGGGCTGGCGAGCAGTCTGGAATTCATTAAAAGCTCAGGGCCTTTGGACTCCGGAGGAGTCTGCTCTTCCCATCAAAATCTTGGAGTTGATGGTAATTTACAATGCTCTATTGGCTTGGCCTCAGTTTTCCTAAGCCCAGTTTATCAGGTTCCAGTCAGACAACATAACCTCTGTGACTTACATCAATCACCAGGGAGGAACTCATGGTTCCTTAGCCATGAAGGAGGTTACTCGGATTCTTCAGTGGGCTGAGACCCACAATTGCTGTCTATCTGCCATCCACATTCCAGGAGTAGACAACTGGGAAGTGGATTTTCTGAGCAGACAGACTTTTCATCCCGGGGAGTGGGAACTCCATCTGGAGATGTTTTCCAGCTTAGTCCTCAAATGGGGGGTGCCGGAGTTAGAGCTGATGGTGTCCCGTCAGAATGGCAAGCTTCCAAGGTTCAGTTCATGGTCAAGAGATCTGCAGGCCGTTCTGATAGATGCTCTGGCAGTTCCTTGGGTTTTCAAATTGGCATACCTGTTTCCTCCGTTTGCTCTCCTTCCACGAGTCATTGCTCGTATCAAACAGGAGAGGGCGTCAGTGATTCTAATAGCCCCTGCATGGCCTTGCAGGATCTGGTTTGCAGACCTAGTGGAGATGTCATCTAACCCACCTTGGAGACTACCTCTGAGGAAGGACCTCCTGATACAGGGTCCCTTCCTTCATCCAAATCTTGTTTCTCCGAAGCTGTCTGCTTGGAGATTGAACGCTTAATTCTGTCTAAGTGTGGTTTTTCTGAGTCAGTCATTGAGACCATGATTCAGAATTCCTAGAACTGTATCTTTTCTTCAGGAAGGCCTGGAAAAGGGATTGTCAGTCAGTACCCTGAAGGGTCAGATTTCTGCTTTATCAGTTTTACTACATAAACGTTTGGCGGATGTGCCAGATTTGCAATCTTTTTGTCAGGCCGTGGTCAAAATCAGGCCTGTCTTTAACTCTGTTGCTCCTCCTTGGAGCCTTAACCTTGTTCTTAAAGTTTTAAGTTGTTATCTTTAGCCATGTGGCACATGGAGTTGTCCGTGGGCCGGAGGCATTGAGCTGTGAACAGCTCTTGGAGGAAGTCGTATTATCGCCTCTTCAGGCGTAGTGGCGCATGTCGGAGTGGAGAGGTAAGGGAGAGGAGTGGGGTGAAGAACCTGCCGGAACCCTGTGAGACAGAGGATGGTAAGAAGTTTTTGGTGTATACTGGGAGGATGGGCCGTAAATGGACTGCTACTGCAGGAGGTAGGAGCACAGGACACCGGAGGAATTCAGGCCTAACCCCCGACTTCGTTGCAGTTAAAGTTAAATTATTGTCTCTAAATATAGACCCAGGGGTCTCCCAGGTGTAGAATGATGTCTCCTTGATATTTGAAGCACAGTACTGAAAGGCCAGCCCCCCTTGTTCCCCCTGTGGATTATAATTTTGCTGAGTCACAAGAGAAAGTGATACAGTGGCCATACATTTAAAATCGACAATACTACTGCTCATATTAACTGTTGAGGCTGAATCTATCAGTCATTACTGATCCTATACAACACGAAGGTTTGGGTATCTAGAAGGCTAACCTAAGATCTAGTGGAAACAACTTTCAGTATTTATTTATGCTTGTGGACGGTTTTTATGTGTGCTCTGGTGCTATCCAGATCATTTCAGTATTGGGTACATCTTGGTATATTCTGGGTAGCAATCCTTTGATAAATATGTTATGAGCTTATCTTAAAAGCCTGTAAAGAGCCATCTATATTGCAATTGGAGCTGTGTTGAAATTTGAAACTTGGTAGGTTGCAAGCCCTCTTGTAAGAACATTATTTTAGATGACAAAGAGGGATTCTACTTAACAATAAGACTTCTGTGTCACTGTAATCCTTACTAATTTAGCAATACATGCTTCTGATTTTTAGAAAAAAGAATGAGACATTTAAAAATACAAAATGCACAAGAGTGGTTCTTGTTACTGCATCAAATATGTCACTGCATTTTCTGTTCATAGTTTTCATAGGTGGTCTGCACACAGCTGAAAAAGAGAGAGTACATCAGTCAGTGCCTACTGAACGTGCGAAATTGCACAGTATATTCATATGCATTTTGTGATTGGCTGAGGGCTGTCACATGATGCAGGGAAAGGGAACACTAGATTTACTTTGACATTTGACAGAAAATATTATATTGCTCATTTCAAATTCAAAGTGCTATTGTATTGTCTTTTTATTGTGTATTTGCCAATTATTCAATTTTACTGTACTGGTCATTTTTATGTATGTTTGCTGCAATTTTGACTGACCCTGCTATATGCTACAGAGTGAGGGCTTAGATGAGTTCAGGAGCTCATTTATATCTGCCATTAAATGGCCACAACATAAAAACAAGGAATCTATCCCAGGAGTAGTATATTATGGTAACAAAATAACAGCAACTCTTTTATCCCAGGTGCTGAACCAAATATGGGCCGACTTCTAAGCTTATGTTCCTGCTTTTTCAAATAAAGATAGCAAGAAAACGAAGAAAAATTGATAATTGGAGTAAATTAGACAGTTAAAATTGCATCTGAATCATGAAAGAAACAAATTTGGGTTTAGTACCCCTTTAAAGCCTCTTATGGGCTACCTAACAACCATCACTTTGCATATTTACAAACAAAACACTACATATCCTCTTTAATGAGGCCATATATCCAGTTGTTTACATTCTTTAACAAGTTTGGTTACACTTTTCTCACATGGGTTATACTACATTTCCCCTATCTAGAAAATTCTATTAGAGAATATAAACCATAAGAATATAACGGGCATAACATCTAAGTGGTCCAATATTAAAGGAGATGTAATATTAAATCATTCAGTGCAGGAGAGCTTAGAACTAGTAAGCAACCTTATCCCAAGGCTTGAGAGACACCCATTTAAAGCTTTTACATAACTCTTATATTACACCAGGAATGTACCAGAAATGGGTACCTAAAACTTTCAATGTCTGCCCTAGATGTAAACAGCCAGACCCTGTTTGTTGCATATAATTTGGCAATGCCCACACTTATCTAAATTCTGGAGAATGATCATGTTTTGGTTGTCTGGAAGTGTGGTGTCGCGTTGTCTCTGGACAGTCAGCTAGTTGTATTTTTGAGTATGCCCAAAGAGGTTACAAAATATGAAAGATTTCTTGGTACAATTGCTAGGATGTACATTTTTAAGCATTGTATCTTTCCATTTGTTCAAGAAGACACTCATAATCGAATTATATAACACTACGGCAGCCACATTCTCTAGGACTTCTGCTTTCAGGATGAAATGGGAATGCTTTCTCTGAACATTATCCCTGACCTCCTAACACAGCTCCTAACCCCACTACAAAACACAGACTATCTTCTTCAAGCTTATATTAGGGGTGATGGACTTTAGGACTAGTTGGGGAATCAGCTTAAAATGTTCCTGACAGTTCTGATCCATATTTTACTCTAGTGCTATTCCAAAAGAAGATGTCATTAACATGACTCTGTGACGACAGATGAAAGTTCTATTGAGTAAGGTAACCATTCCTCACAACTAGTAAACTTGCACTGCTCTTTGAGGTTTAGTTTGTTATTTGAGGTTTGCATTTTTGCTTTTTAGTTTATTTTAAAAATGTCATGTATAAAACTGTACTGACAATTTTCTTTTCTCACGTATAAGAAGAAAAAGACCTTCAAACGTTATACTACTTAGTTCTATCTATGGTAATGTATGCCATCTTTGACATTATGTAGTTGTTAGTATCGATAAATAAAGATTTAAAAAAAATTGCCAAAAGTATATGGACATCTGACCATCACTCCTATATGAGCTTGTTAGGCATCCCTTTCCCAAAACCATGTAAACTTATCCTGTAATGAACCAACCTAGCATTTCTCAATATTACATTTAATGAAGTCGCTAACTTCTTTTTGAGATCACTGCTAGATTTGGCACCAAAAAATATATTACAAATTCCCTACCGTACGGCTCCCGACTCCTCCCAAGCCCTAATTCTTTTTTCAGCAAGTACTGACGTCTTCAGCGGTCCCACCGCTCTCAACGTCACAGAAAAGCGCGTTCACGAATCAGACTTAAAATGCGCATGCGCTGCTTGCCGATGCTGCGTTCAATCAGCCTAAGAAGTTGTATGGGATTCCTACATGTTAGGAGGACGCATGCGCGAAACGGGAGCGCAAGTGGTTTCCCATCTTCAGAAAAATGTTATAGCACATGCGGTTATTACTAAAGGGGCGGATGACGTAGAGTGACGGCCGCCTAACGGCCAACATTTCAGTTGGTTTATATAAAAATGTGACCCAAGGAGGAAAAAAAAAAATACGGGTTGAATTTGTGCAAGTCCGAAAATTGATTTATAAAGGTTAGAAATTGATTAATACTGCAATATTAAAAAATTGATGAATTAAGCTTATATTTATTTTAGACACATAATGCTACACCGTATCGACATTACTGTAACTTTACCATCACTTTAACAATAAGACTTCCGTGTCACTGTAATCCTTACTAATTTAGCAATACATTCTTCTGATTTTTAGAAAAAAGAATGAGACATTTAAAAATACAAAATGCACAAGAGTGGTTCTTGTTACTGCATCAAATATGTCACTGCATTTTCTGTTCATAGTTTTCATAGGTGGTCTGCACACAGCTGAGAGAGTACATCAGTCAGCGCCTACTGAACATGTCTTATGGGCTACGTAACAACCATCACTTTGCATTACAAAACAACCATCACTTTGTGGTAACAAAATAACTTTTTTTGTTTTATGCAGATCTATTACAAAACAATTAAAATCCTGATTATACAATGGATATATACAAATCTGACTTTAACTGACCATTAAACTTGACACTTCAATAATGTATAAAATGCTTTATTATTGCAAGAGAAACATTATGGCAATATACATTCATTATTTATTTTGCTGTAAAATACATCTAAAATGGTGCTCGTTTCACTTTCTCCCAGGGAGGTTGAGGTTAATAATTTTAGGCAATTTATGCAAGCTTTTGTTTACTTCACCCTCCCCCTAAGATTCTCAGCAGTCACATGTTTGTAAAAGGTGGTTTATCAGTTTTGCATCAACAACTATGATAGGAGAAGCATTCTTTGCAATAGTAAGTTGAATCAAAGCTAAACCACCTTAAGGGAAGAGATGACAGAGACTGGTGAAGCCTGCTCTTAACTGCACATGTGCAAACAGAGTTTGTGCTATATCTGAATGTTAATTTGTGATTGATTAGCAAGGGTTCTTTTATTCTGGGGGACAGGGAAATCAGTGAAATAATCAAACATAAAGCAATATACTCATTTGACAAAATAAAGCTGCAGTTTTCAAAATTATTCTCAGATATTAAGGTTCAAAATCATGTAGTTTACAATTTGTGTTTAGTGGTCCATTAATATCCCTTAAAACTCAAAAAGAAACTCATAAAGAAAAGAAAGATGTGGGGTCAGATGACCATCATAAGCAGGTTAGATTGTTCATCATCCAGCATCTTCTGGTCATATCCTATGCATTATGTCAATCTCCCCAGTTGGAAAAAACAGAGGAGATTGAAATTCTCCACCTAAGAGGTGGAGAACAGGGCAGGGAAGCTGCTGATGATGATCACTGCTTGATAAATCCTGACTGCAGGTCTGCTTGTGCAAACCTGCAGTCAAAGGGGAGAGGTGGGCTTGATAAATCAAGCCCTATTTAGTAATGTTGCAGGGAGGGTTAAATGGGCTTTAGTAAAGCCATGAATTTCAGAAAACCTGTGCACTATCCTTAGACCTATATAAAAAAATAAGGTTTTAGTAGCATATTCTGGCCTAAGCATGTAACCTCATATGTGACTGCAACTCTAATATATTCTAATACAGTGGATATAAAAAGTATACACACTTTTATGAAATTGCTCTTCAGCTTTCTGAGGTTAGCAAGGTTTGTTCCAAAATATCTTGATAGTTGGAGCTATTAATTATCCCATCAACTTGACATGAGCCTCTAACCCTGCTGAAGAAAAACAGCCCCAAAACATGATGCTACCATCACCATGCTTCAGAGTCAGTATGATGTTCCTTGGATGATGAACTTTACTGGCTTTGCATCAAACATATCTTTTACAATTTAAGCCGAAAAATTCAACCTTTGTCTCATCAGACCAAGCACATTTTCCCACATGGTTTTGGGTAAATTAATTCATCTTTTGTCATAATTTAGAGGTGCTTGGATGTTCCTTTTTGTAAGAAAAGGTTTCTGTCTTGCCACCCTACCCCATAGCCCAGACAGTGCAGAATACGATAGATGGTGGTCACATGCAAAGAGTGACTAGTATCTGCCATAAATTCCTGTATATGAGACAAGGAAAGGAAAACACTGGGTCTCACGGTATATCCAATAGTTTATTGGGATGCAGGCTTCAATAAGCTCACAAGGTAAACTCCTATCTGACGCGTTTCGCATGCGTACATGCGCTTCATCAGTGATCTTCCTGTAGCTCCCTCAGTGTTGCCGTTGGCCTCTTGGTAGCCAACCTGATACATTTTCTCCTCACCCTCTTATCATTTTTCTTATCAATTTGGAGGGTCAGCATGATCTTTGCAATGTCTCTGTGGTGCCACATTTTCTCCACTTATTGATGATGGTTTTGACAGTGTTCCATGGTACCTCCAGTGCCTTCTTATATATTCCTCTCCTGATTGGTACTTTTCAATAATTAGCAATCACAGTTTCTTTGGCAACTCTTTGCGAACCGTGGCTCTCCCAGTAGGATGCAACCTCAAACGTTCAGGCAAATCCTAAAGCAACAGCTGACTTTAATGTGGGTTTAATCAGAATCACTGTCATTGATGGTAGGTGTATGCTATTTACCTACGGCATGATTTAAAATGAGACTGCTTAATCAAAACGTATTCAAACAGGTTGTATTTTTTTTATTTGTTTTTTTTATTTCAAATGTTCCTAATCATTAATTAATTTGTTTTTGTTTTTCCCTCTGGATTTTTGTTTGTTGAAAGATCATATTACAGATGGGAAAAGTCTGACATTTACCTTGTTCTTATTTCTGTCTTTACCTTTCAAAAAACCTACAATTTCATAAGGGGTGTGTATACTTTTTATATTGAAAAAAAAATATGAGTTTTGAAGTGGCTGGCCGGAGTGTGAGGTATTAGAAGTGATCAATTAAAGTCCATCGAAAATGTTGCTTAGATTCTGGAGTTTACCATCACTTTACCTTTTATCTGAACATACTGTGCATTCATTTAAACAAAACATGAAAATCATTTTTAGATATAAATAGTTTATACCAGTAAATAAGTTCTACATTGAAAAACTTTCAAAATAAATAGACCGTCAAGTTATTAATGATTTTCAAGGCAATTTCAAAACTCTTCAAGTATGTTTATCTAGACCACTTTAATGCTAAGCTAGCTGTGAATTAATTTTTCCACTTCTACAGATCAAATGACCTGCTGTCGTGCGTTGCCTGTGTGCGAATGACAAACCGAATTTGTCATGAACAGGGATTCCTGATCCAATGCTACTGTTAACAACTGATATAATTTTTTAGGACATGAGGTCATGGCCGTAAGCTGGTGGGTACTAGGTTTAGGATCAATTTGCAGAAGAGCTTCTTTGCTGAAAGGGTGGATGATTCATGGGACAGACTTCCTGTAGAGAGGGTAAGGACACGTAATGTAAGGGAATTTAAGAATTTCTGGGATATACAAAAGGTCATACACTTTATACTATTTCACTTGTAATATATATATTGTTTGTATCTGCTTCTATTTCTCTATGTTTCTATAACTGTTGCTTTCTCTTTGCTATTTGAATATAATTATCATTGTTATTGGCTCATTATTGTTGGACAAATTGTGTTTTCCCTATAATAAATTACTAACAATACAATACTATTTATTTTCTCTGATGAAAAAGAAAATACTTTAGATAGAACAGCTGAGAATGCAAAGACGTGTCTAATGTCATCGACGTATCTTATATAAGAGATAATTGTAATGACAGTAACGGTCGTCTCATCTAGTACTTACTGTGAAGTATGGTTAGGGGAAGTTACAGCACCTGTTTGAAGATAAAAAGCATGATATTTTAGACTTTAGTACATCTAAGATTTAAGGAACATGAAACCCACATTTCTTTCATGTAATTAACAAGAGTCCATGAGCTAGTGACGTATGGGATATACATTCCTACCAGGAGGGGCAAAGTTTCCCAAACCTTAAAATGCCTATAAATACACCCCTCACCACACCCACAAATCAGTTTTACAAACTTTGCCTCCAAGGGAGGTGGTGAAGTAAGTTTGTGCTAGATTCTACGTTGATATGCGCTCCGCAGCAAGTTGGAGCCCGGTTTTCCTCTCAGCGTGCAGTGAATGTCAGAGGGATGTGAGGAGAGTATTGCCTATTGAATGCAGTGATCTCCTTCTACGGGGTCTATTTCATAAGGTTCTCTGTTATCGGTCGTAGAGATTCATCTCTTACCTCCCTTTTCAGATCGACGATATACTCTTATATTTACCATTTCCTCTACTGATTCTCGTTTCAGTACTGGTTTGGCTTTCTACAAACATGTAGATGAGTGTCCTGGGGTAAGTAAGTCTTATTTTCTGTGACACTCTAAGCTATGGTTGGGCACTTTGTTTATAAAGTTCTAAATATATGTATTCAAACATTTATTTGCCTTGACTCAGAATGTTCAACTTTCCTTATTTCCAGACAGTCAGTTTCATATTTGGGATTATGCTTTAATTATCATATTTTTCTTACCTCAAAAATTTGACTTTTTCCCTGTGGGCTGTTAGGCTCGCGGGGGCTGAAAATGCTTCATTTTATTGCGTCATTCTTGGCGCGGACTTTTTTGGCGCAAAAATTCATTTCCGTTTCCGGCGTCATACGTGTCGCCGGAAGTTGCGTCATTTTTTTGACGTTATTTTGCGCCAAAAATGTCGGCGTTCCGGATGTGGCGTCATTTTTGGCGCCAAAAGCATTTAGGCGCCAAATAATGTGGGCGTCTTATTTGGCGCCAAAAAATATGGGCGTCGCTTTTGTCTCCACATTATTTCAGAATCATTTTTCATTTGCTTCTGGTTGCTAGAAGCTTGATGTTTGGCATTTTTTCCCATTCCTGAAACTGTCTTATAAGGAATTTGATCTATTTTGCTTTATATGTTGTTTTTTCTCTTACATATTGCAAGATGTCTCACGTTGCATCTGAGCCAGAAGATACTACAGGAAAACCTCTGCCTGCTGGATCTACCAAAGCTAAGTGTATCTGCTGTAAACTTTTGGTAGCTATTCCTCCAGCTGTTGTTTGTATTAAATGTCATGACAAACTTGTTAATGCAGATAATATTTCCTTTAGTGATGTACCATTGCCTGTTGCAGTTCCCTCAACATCTAAGGTGCAGAATGTTCCTGATAACATAAGAGATTTTGTTTCTGAATCCATAAAGAAGGCTTTGTCTGTTATTTCTCCTTCTAGTAAACGTAAAAAGTCTTTTAAATCTTCTCTCTCTACAGATGAATTTTTAAATGAACACCATCATTCTGATTCTTTGGACTCTTCTGGTTCAGAGGATTCTGTCTCAGAGATTGATGCTGATAAATCTTCATATTTATTTAAGATGGAATTTATTCGCTCTTTACTTAAAGAAGTACTAATTGCTTTAGAAATAGAGGATTCTAGTCCTCTTGATACTAATTCTATACGTTTGGATAAGGTTTTTAAAGCTCCTGTGGTTATTCCAGAAGTCTTTCCTGTTCCTAATGCTATTTCTGCAGTAATTGCTAAGGAATGGGATAGATTGGGTAATTCATTTACTCCTTCTAAACGTTTTAAGCAATTATATCCTGTTCCGCCTGACAGATTAGAATTTTGGGACAAAATCCCTAAAGTTGATGGGGCTATTTCTACCCTTGCTAAACGTACTACCATTCCTACATCAGATGGTACCTCGTTTAAGGATCCTTTAGATAGAAAAATTGAATCTTTTCTAAGAAAAGCTTATCTATGTTCAGGTAATCTTCTTAGACCTGCTATATCATTGGCTGATGTTGCTGCAGCTTCAACTTTTTGGTTGGAAACTCTAGCGCAACAAGTAACAAATCGTGATTCTCATGATATTATTATTCTTCTCCAGCATGCTAATAATTTCATCTGTGATGCCATTTTTGATATTATTAGAGTTGATGTTAGATTTATGTCTCTGGCTATCTTAGCCAGAAGAGCTTTATGGCTTAAGACTTGGAATGCTGATATGGCTTCTAAATCAACTCTACTTTCCATTTCTTTCCAGGGAAACAAATTATTTGGTTCTCAGTTGGATTCTATTATTTCAACTGTTACTGGTGGGAAAGGAACTTTTTTACCACAGGATAAAAAGTCTAAAGGTAAAAACAGGGCTAACAATCGTTTTCGTTCCTTTCGTTTCAACAAAGAACAAAAGCCTGATCCTTCGTCCTCAGGAGCAGTTTCAGTTTGGAAACCATCTCCAGTCTGGAATAAATCCAAGCCTGCTAGAAAGGCAAAGCCTGCTTCTAAGTTCACATGAAGGTACGGCCCTCATTCCAGTTCAGCTGGTAGGGGGCAGGTTACGTTTTTTCAAAGAAATTTGGATCAGTTCTGTTCACAATCTTTGGATTCAGAACATTGTTTCAGAAGGGTACAGAATTGGTTTCAAGATGAGACCTCCTGCAAAGAGATTTTTTCTTTCCCATGTCCCAGTAAATCCAGTGAAAGCTCAAGCATTTCTGAATTGTGTTTCAGATCTAGAGTTGGCTGGAGTAATTATGCCAGTTCCAGTTCCGGAACAGGGGATGGGGTTTTATTCAAATCTCTTCATTGTACCAAAGAAGGAGAATTCCTTCAGACCAGTTCTGGATCTAAAATTATTGAATCGTTATGTAAGGATACCAACGTTCAAGATGGTAACTGTAAGGACTATATTGCCTTTTGTTCAGCAAGGGAATTATATGTCCACAATAGATTTACAGGATGCATATCTGCATATTCCGATTCATCCAGATCATTATCAGTTCCTGAGATTCTCTTTTCTAGACAAGCATTACCAATTTGTGGCTCTACCGTTTGGCCTTGCTACAGCTCCAAGAATTTTCACAAAGATTCTCGGTGCCCTTCTGTCTGTAATCAGAGAACAGGGTATTGTGGTATTTCCTTATTTGGACGATATCTTGGTACTTGCTCCGTCTTTACATTTAGCAGAGTCTCATACGAATCGACTTGTGTTGTTTCTTCAAGATCATGGTTGGAGGATCAATTTACCAAAAAGTTCTTTGATTCCTCAAACAAGGGTAACCTTTCTGGGTTTCCAGATAGATTCAGTGTCCATGACTTTGTCTTTAACAGACAAGAGACGTCTAAAATTGATTACAGCCTGTCGAAACCTTCAGTCTCAATCATTCCCTTCGGTAGCCTTATGCATGGAAATTCTAGGTCTTATGACTGCTGCATCGGACGCGATCCCCTTTGCTCGTTTTCACATGCGACCTCTTCAGCTCTGTATGCTGAACCAATGGTGCAGGGATTACACGAAGATATATCAATTAATATCTTTAAAACCGATTGTTCGGCACTCTCTAACGTGGTGGACAGATCACCATCGTTTAATTCAGGGGGCTTCTTTTGTTCTTCCGACCTGGACTGTAATTTCAACAGATGCAAGTCTCACAGGTTGGGGAGCTGTGTGGGGATCTCTGACGGCACAAGGAGTTTGGGAATCTCAGGAGGTGAGATTACCGATCAATATCTTGGAACTCCGTGCAGTTTTCAGAGCTCTTCAGTTTTGGCCTCTTCTGAAGAGAGAATCGTTCATTTGTTTTCAGACAGACAATGTCACAACTGTGGCATACATTAATCATCAAGGAGGGACTCACAGTCCTCTGGCTATGAAAGAAGTATCTCGAATTTTGGTTTGGGCGGAATCCAGCTCCTGTCTAATCTCTGCGGTTCATATCCCAGGTGTAGACAATTGGGAAGCGGATTATCTCAGTCGCCAAACGTTGCATCCGGGCGAATGGTCTCTTCACCCAGAGGTATTTCTTCAGATTGTTCAAATGTGGGGGCTCCCAGAGATAGATCTGATGGCCTCTCATCTAAACAAGAAACTTCCCAGGTATCTGTTCAGATCCCGGGATCCTCAGGCGGAGGCAGTGGATGCATTATCACTTCCTTGGAAGTATCATCCTGCCTATATCTTTCCGCCTCTAGTTCTTCTTCCAAGGGTAATCTCCAAGATTCTGAGGGAATGCTCGTTTGTTCTGCTAATAGCTCCGGCATGGCCTCACAGGTTTTGGTATGCGGATCTTGTCCGGATGGCATCTTGCCAACCATGGACTCTTCCGTTAAGACCAGACCTTCTGTCTCAAGGTCCTTTTTTCCATCCGGATCTGAAATCCTTAAATTTAAAGGTATGGAGATTGAACGCTTGATTCTTGGTCATAGAGGTTTCTCTGACTCCGTGATTAATACTATGTTACAGGCTCGTAAATCTGTATCTCGAGAGATATATTATAGAGTCTGGAAGACTTATATTTCTTGGTGTCTTTCTCATCATTTTTCTTGGCATTCTTTTAGAATACCGAGAATTTTACAGTTTCTTCAGGATGGTTTAGATAAGGGTTTGTCCGCGAGTTCTTTGAAAGGACAAATCTCCGCTCTTTCTGTTCTTTTTCACAGAAAGATTGCTATTCTTCCTGATATTCATTGTTTTGTACAAGCTTTGGTTCGTATAAAACCTGTCATTAAGTCAATTTCTCCTCCATGGAGTTTGAATTTGGTTTTGGGAGCTCTTCAAGCTCCTCCGTTTGAACCTATGCATTCATTGGACATTAAATTACTTTCTTGGAAAGTTTTGTTCCTTTTGGCCATCTCTTCTGCTAGAAGAGTTTCTGAATTATCTGCTCTTTCGTGTGAGTCTCCTTTTCTGATTTTTCATCAGGATAAGGCGGTGTTGCGAACTTCTTTTGAATTTTTACCTAAAGTTGTGAATTCCAACAACATTAGTAGAGAAATTGTGGTTCCTTCATTATGTCCTAATCCTAAGAATTCTAAGGAGAAATCATTGCATTCTTTGGATGTTGTTAGAGCTTTGAAATATTATGTTGAAGCTACGAAATCTTTCCGTAAGACTTCTAGTCTATTTGTTATCTTTTCCGGTTCTAGGAAAGGCCAGAAAGCTTCTGCCATTTCTTTGGCATCTTGGTTGAAATCTTTAATTCATCTTGCTTATGTTGAGTCGGGTAAAATTCCGCCTCAAAGAATTACAGCTCATTCTACTAGGTCAGTTTCTACTTCCTGGGCGTTTAGGAATGAAGCTTCGGTTGACCAGATCTGCAAAGCAGCAACTTGGTCCTCTTTGCATACTTTTACTAAATTCTACCATTTTGATGTATTTTCTTCTTCTGAAGCAGTTTTTGGTAGAAAAGTTCTTCAGGCAGCGGTTTCAGTTTGAATCTTCTGCTTATGTTTTTTGTTAAACTTTATTTTGGGTGTGGATTATTTTCAGCAGGAATTGGCTGTCTTTATTTTATCCCTCCCTCTCTAGTGACTCTTGTGTGGAAAGATCCACATCTTGGGTAGTCATTATCCCATACGTCACTAGCTCATGGACTCTTGTTAATTACATGAAAGAAAACATAATTTATGTAAGAACTTACCTGATAAATTCATTTCTTTCATATTAACAAGAGTCCATGAGGCCCACCCTTTTTTGTGGTGGTTATGATTTTTTTGTATAAAGCACAATTATTCCAATTCCTTATTTTATATGCTTCGCACTTTTTTTCTTATCACCCCACTTCTTGGCTATTCGTTAAACTGATTTGTGGGTGTGGTGAGGGGTGTATTTATAGGCATTTTAAGGTTTGGGAAACTTTGCCCCTCCTGGTAGGAATGTATATCCCATACGTCACTAGCTCATGGACTCTTGTTAATATGAAAGAAATGAATTTATCAGGTAAGTTCTTACATAAATTATGTTTTTTTTAATGATTCAGAACTTGTGATGTGTAACAACTTCGCAATTTACTTCTATTATCTAATTTGTTTTGTTCTCTTTGTATCCTTTGTTGAAATGCATACCTCGGTAGGCTCAGAAGCTGCTGATTGGTGACTGCACAAATATGCCTCATGTTATTGGGTCCCAGTAGTGCACTGCTGCTTTTTCAACAAAGCATACCAAGAGAATGAAGCAAATTAGATAATAGAAGTAAATTGGAAAGATGTTTAAAATTGTAAATTCTATCTGAATCATAAAATAAAAAATGTGGGTTTCATGCTTCATTATCAAAGACATTGCTATTCAGTGTGATATGACATATCCAAGAACATTACATGTAAGGGTTGAAATTTCCATTAAAGGGACAGTGTGCTGTAAAATTCTCTTGGACTCTACTGGGAGCTAGCTGAACCCATCGGATGAGCCAATGATACTAGGCATATATTTGCAGCAACCAATCAGCTTGCTCCCAGCAGTGCACTTCTGCTCCTGCGCCTATATAGGTATACTTTACAATAAAGGATACCAAGAGAACAAAGCAAATTAGATAATAAAAGTAAATTGGAAGGTTGTGTAAAATCATGTGCTCTGTCTATATCACAAAAGCTTAATTTGACTTTACTTTAATGTGTCTCCAATGACTTGTTATACTAGCTGCAGAGTAGGTCTGTGCATTCGGATAATTTGTTATGATCCAAACGCAGAAGAAGGCGGAAACCCACAGCATTCGGCTATTTTTAGAGCCACTTTTATTCTTGTGAAAGTGAAATACACTAAGATCGGTGCAAATCCAGATCTTAGAGTGTTTCACTTTCACTGGAATAAATGCTCCTCCGAAAAGAGCTATACGGGACGAGCATCAGCCATCTACTGCATTTGGATCTTAATGAATGATCCGAATGCACAGACCTACTGCAGCATATAAAATGTATGGGAAATGATTCCTTTAAGTTTATTTTTGTATATAAAATAACTATTTTTGCTCTTTGAAACCACAACCCAGTACAAAAACTGGTATAGAGATCAGATATCCTTATCTTATCACTTTCTACTCACAGAATCACATCCTTGTGATATATATATGTCTGCATACAAGAGCCCAAAATTTAGAGAGAACAAATTAAAATGAAAATAATAGTACATATTACTCCTACACTCACTGGGAGTTTAATTTTTTCTGTAGGTTCTTGTTTACATAGTTATTCTATATATTGTTAAATTAAATAACTAGTGTTACCTGTTCAATCTGCCACCTATACTGAAAATTTCAATACTAAGTATTGCATTAACCCCTTCACTAATGGGACTTTCAGAGAACTTGCCCAAAATACTGGCGAATTTTTAGCATTTTTTCTATCACTCTTTTTAAACAGAAATAGAGCCTTTTTTTATTTATTTACCTTACAAAAAAAAATATATATACTTTTTTAAGTAGACAACCAAAGGTATTGATCTAGGCCAATTTGTTCATATATAGCATACATATATGGCTTTACCATTGCTTTTTGGTAATTAGAAGGCCACTAATTGCAACTGCGCACCACACTGCTATTATTCCTTGCAGTGAAGGGGTTAATTTGGTAACTTGTTTGGTTAATTTTAGCCTTAGTGAAAACTGAAAAACAAAAAGAGAAGAGCGCAACCGGACTCAAGTGAAGTTTATTCTAACAAATCAAAAGCTTAAAACAATAAAATGGTAGGTATCCTGCGTACCAGATTCACAAAGTAATTAGGCATATAAGACACAATTGTCTTTGAAGGTATAGACAGATTACCGCTCCTCAGGACGCCTTCCGATACAGTTGGGTGACGTACTCAGTTCACAGCTGATCTCTGCAGGGATAATTAATGATACACCCTCAGAAAAGCAGCACACACCATTTGTTTGGTGAGGACTAATAACGTAATACATCACTTATCTTACTTGTGGGACTCAATACTTTGTGAAACTTCATATTGGGAAATTTGATGTCTCAAAGTGTGCAATATTTGATGTCTTTTAAACCTTCATTGTGAACTGTGCAGATAACATTTGCAGCTATTGTTTACCATATTTACTACTTAGGATTTTACACATTCCTTTTAAATTTTAGATTACAATATATTTGGTTTTCATATATATCTTTTAAATTTTTCCAACATATTGCCATTTAGCATTTTTAAATATCCTCCCCTTATCAGTAACGCTGAAACTGTGCTTGTTTTTAATTTTAGCTTTAGTGTAGATGTTACCCTCCAACCTGACACTTGACACCCCCTGATCTCTCCCAAACAGCTCTCTTCCCTCTCTCTCCCCCACTGGTCGCCACCATCTTAGGTACTGGCAGCAGTCAGTATGAAGATTTAAGGCAAAAAATGTTATTAATATTTTTTTATATTTTCTGCAGTGTAGGATTCCCCCTAACCCTCCAACCTCCCTGATCCCTCCCAAACAGCTATCTAAACCTCCCCTCTCTAACTAATGTCTGTCATCTTAGGTACTGGTAGCTGTCTACCTATAAAACACTTTTAAAAAATAAATAAATATATATAAAACTTTTTTTTACATTTCTGTAGTGTAGAGGTCCCCCCACTTCCCCCCTCTGGATTATTAGTTAGGGAGCCCCCTTCCAGCCCTGTAGTGTAGCTCCCAATCCCGCCCTGTCCCTTTATATTTTTTCCAGTAGTATAGGGTCATCTCACTCTCAGTATGGTTATGGTTATACACTTGATATGATTAGCTGTGTGCTATCCTTGTATCATCTCATAGTGCCTGGTTATGGCTATACACTTGACATGATTAGCTGTGTGCTATCCTTGTATCATCTCATTGTGCCTGGTTATGGTTACACACTTGACATGATTAGCTGTGTGCTATCCTTGTATTATCTCATTGTGCCTGGTTATGGTTATACACTTGATATGATTAGTTGTGTGCCATCCTTGTATCACCTCATTGTGCCTGGTGATTGGCTATACACTTGATATGATTAGCTGTGTGCTATCCTTGTATCATCTCATTGTGCCTGGTTATGATTACACACTTGATATGATTAGCTGTGAGCTATCCTTGTATCATCTCATTGTGCCTGGTTTTGGCTATACACTTGATATGATTAGTTGTGTGCTATCCTTGTATCATCTCATTGTGCCTGGTTATGGTTACACACTTGATATGATTAGTTCTGGGCTATCCTTGTATCATCTCATTGTGCCTGGTTATGGCTATACAATTGATATGATTAGTTGTGCGCTATCCTTGTATCATCTCATTGTGCCTGGTGATTGGCTATACACTTGATATGATTAGCTGTGTGCTATCCTTGTATCATCTCATTGTGCCTGGTTATGGTTATACACTTGATATGATTAGCTGTGTGCTATCCTTGTATCATCTCATTGTGCCTGGTTATGGTTATACACTTGATATGATTAGCTGTGTGCTATCATTGTATCATCTCATTGTGCCTGATTATGGCTATACACTTGATATGATTAACTGTGTGCTATCCTTGTATCATCTCGTTGTGCCTGGTTATGGTTATACACTTGATATGATTAGTTGTGCGCTATCCTTGTATCATCTCACTGTGCCTGGTTATGGTTATATACTTGATATGATTAGTTGTGCGCTATCCTTGTATCATCTCATTGTGCCTGGTTATGGTTATACACTTGATATGATTAGTTGTGTGCTATCCTTGTATCATCTCATTGTGCCTAGTTATGGCTATACGCTTGATATAATTAGTTGTGTGCTGCTATCCTTGTATAATCTTATTGTGCCTGGTGATTGGCTTACATTTGATATGATTAGCTGTGTGCTATCCTTGTATCATTTAATTGTGCATGATTATGGCTATACCCTTGATATGATTAGCTGTGTGCTCTATCCTTGTATCATCTCGTTGTGCCTGGTTATATTTATACACTTGATATGATTAGTTGTGTGCTATCCTTGTATAATCTCATTGTGCCTGGTTATGGTTATACGCTTGATATGATTAGTTGTGTGCTATCCTTGTATAATCTCATTGTGCCTGGTTATGGTTATACGCTTGATATGATTAGTTGTGTGCTATCCTTGTATTATCTCATTGTGCCTAGTTATGGCTATATGCTTGATATGATTAGTTGTGTGTTATCCTTGTATCATCTAATTGTGCCTGGTGATTGGCTATACACTTGATATGATTAGCTGTGTGCTGTCCTTGTATAATCTCATTGTGCCTGGTGATTGGCTATACACTTGATATGATTAGCTGTGAGCTATCCTTGTATCATTTAATTGTGCATGATTATGGCTATACACTTGATATGATTAGCTGTGTGCTCTATCCTTGTATCATCTCATTGTGCCTGGTTATGGCTATACACTTGATATGATTAGCTGTGCGCTATCCTTGTATCATTTAATTGTGCCTGGTTATGGCTATACACTTGATATGATTAGCTGTGTGCTCTATCCTTGTATCATCTCATTGTGTCTGGTTATGGCTATACACTTGATATGATTAGCTGTGCGCTATCCTTGTATCATTTAATTGTGCATGATTATGGCTATACACTTGATATGATTAGCTGTGTGCTCTATCCTTGTATCATCTCATTGTGTCTGGTTATGGCTATACACTTGATATGATTAGCTGTGCACTATCCTTGTATCATCTCATTGTGCCTGGTTATGGCTATATATTTGATATGATTAGCTGTGTGCTATCCTTGTATCATCTCATTATGCCTGGTTATGGTTATACACTTGATATGATTAGTTGTGCGCTATCCTTGTATCATTTAATTGTGCGTGATTATGGCTATACACTTGATATGATTAGCTGTGTGATCTATCCTTGTATCATCTCATTGTGCCTGGTTATGGCTATACACTTGATATGATTAGCTGTGCACTATCCTTGTATCATCTAATTGTGCCTGGTTATGGTTATACACTTGATATAATTAGCTGTGTGCTATCCTTGTATCATCTCATTGTGCCTGGTTATGGTTATACACTTGATATGATTAGCTGTGAGCTATCCTTGTATCATCTCATTGTGCCTGGTTATGGTTATACACTTGATATAATTAGCTGTGTGCTATCCTTGTATCATCTCATTGTGCCTGGTTATGGCTATACACTTGACATGATTAGCTGTGTGCTATCCTTGTATCATCTCATTGTGCCTGGTTATGGCTATACACTTGATATGATTAGTTGTGCACTATCCTTGTATCATCTAATTGTGCCTGGTTATGGTTATACACTTGATATAATTAGCTGTGTGCTATCCTTGTATCATCTCATTGTGCCTGGTTATGGTTATACACTTGATATGATTAGCTGTGAGCTATCCTTGTATCATCTAATTGTGCCTGGTTATGGTTATACACTTGATATAATTAGCTGTGTGCTATCCTTGTATCATCTCATTGTGCCTGGTTATGGTTATACACTTGATATGATTAGCTGTGAGCTATCCTTGTATCATCTCATTGTGCCTGGTTATGGTTATACATTTAATATGATTAGCTGTGCACACTTTGATATCAATTAACACTTCAGATTAGATTTTATTACATTTAAACTTTGCATTTCTATTTTGTTTTGTATACAGCAGTGTATTTAGGATTGTGATTTTTCAAATTCTGATTATGCCTTCACAGTTTCTGTGTAACTTGTATATCTTGTATAATTTAGATTGCACTCTGCATCTCTTTTATTTAAATTAAAAATGAAAAACTGTCAGCTTTAGTTTCCCAGAGAGCGTCATTACTTTCTATGGGCCAGATTATCAAACATTCTCTAGTTTGTAGAGAGAATATAGTGCTGACTTCACAAGGTCAGAACTCACTGAATTTTCTAAGAAAAAGGGAGGAACCTGGAAATCCCAGGGAGATGAGAGATGCCTTCCATAGAAAGTAATGAAGCTCTCTGGGATGCAAAATTTCACATTTGATAGAGAAGGTAACTGAAGAACCCCTGGGGCTGATATAAAGTCTCCATTTGCATCAATTCCAAATTAAACTGAAATGTTTTTACTACAATTTAACTTGTTTTGTCTATATTTAGTATATATTACTTTTATGTTAGTTAACATAAGTCTATTGTTAAATTATCTATTTTAGCAAACTTTACCTGCATACAGTTGGCAAGGCAAATCAGTGAGACCAGCTTGTTTAAACTGCTTAAAAAATGTCACAAGACTGGCGAGAGAGCTTCAGACATACCCTGGGAACTCCCCTGTTCAGCCCAGAGAACTGCGCTGTCCCTCCCACTTTCTGAAACTATCAGTTTACAATGGAGAAAATACAAAGTGCAATGTAATTTGTAAAAGATACACAGGAATTTACAAAGTATGATCTTAAGTTAAAGGGACAGTCAACACCAGAATTTTTGTTGTTTAAAAAGAAAGATAATCTCTTTATTACCCATTACCCAGTTTTGCATAACCAACACTGTTATAGAAATACACTTTTTACCTCTGTGATTACCTTGTATCTAACCCTCTGCAAACTGCCCCCTTATTTCAGTTAATTTGACAGACTTGCATTTTAGTCAATCAGTGCTCACTCCAGGGTAACTTCACGTGCATGAGCTCAATGTTTTCTATATGAAACACATATACTAATGCCCTCTAGTGGTCAAAATGCATGTAGTTTAGAGGCAGTCTTCAAGGTCTAAAAAATTAGCATTAGAACCTCCTAGGGTTAGCTTTCAACTAAGAATACCAAGAGAAGAAAGCAAAATTGGTGATAAAAGTAAACTGGAAAGTTGTTTAAAATTACATTCCCTATTTAAATCATGAAAGTTTTTTTTGGACTTGACTGTACCTTTAATAAAGTAACACGGAAACTTTTATATAATAATCAGACTGTGTAAAATCACTGCTAGATCAAAATTGAAATGTATTAAATTACAAATGAGAAAGTGCAAAGCTTAAATGCAATAATACTGAAATGACCTAATCTGAAGTGTAAAGTAATATGAAATACAAAGTGTAAGTGTAGTAAAGTAATATGAAATACAAAGTGTAAGTGTAACAAAACTCTTATATCATGCAGTGCTATATTGCACTGGGCTTGTTGCTGCTTCACATACATAAATGAGAGAGATATCACCGTGCTGTAGAGTTCAGCCCCTTTTTGTTTTGAAAATTCAGTGAGTTCAGCTCCTTTGAATTCGGAACAACAATTTCTCCAAGCTGGAGAATCTTTGAATATCAGGGCCTCAGTGAGATAAACATATCTAAATATAGACACAATGAGGAAACAAATATTTAAAGATGCTCCTGAGCGAGGTATGTTTAAAGGGGCATTCTAGTATAACAGCAAAATGCTGCAATTAATTTTTGTAACCTTGGTAGTAACTGTGATTAACCCCTGCACATACAACCAGTCTCACTGCTGCCATACATTTACATATATGCAGATACCGTAACTGTTGCAACTCATAGCTTCTTGGTTTGACATTAACTAACTAATTTGCAAAGGTTAAATGTGTTTAGTCATTTAATAATACAGATAATAAACTCTAACACATTGTCCCAGAGGTGTTTGCTTAGCATATGATATTGGGGATGACAAACTCAACATTTAATTCCCCATAAAATGCGTAATAATGCACACTAAAAAAACTGTAGTATATCGGGGGGGGGGGGGGGGGGGTCAGCTGCCCCTAAAGAGACTGGAGTTTGTCTTTCAGTAATCAGAACATTAATCCAACTACATGCTGCACAGTGATTGCTTAATCAATATATGTGTCCCTAATTGGCCACAGCAAAAGAATATAAATAGCATTACAACCTTTGTTTTGCTATTCTGTGAATAATGTCTGTAAATAAATAAATAAAATATTGACTTTAACGTTCCTTTAATTCTATAGTGGCGTGCTTCACTATAAATGCTTCTTATAGATTAAAACTTATTTACCTTTGTTATAAACGGCTGATAAGCTGAGAATTCCAAACACAATCAGCAGTTTTACTCCTAGGGCTATCCAGAGTGCATAATAAATAAGGTTTTCACTGCCTCCTGATTTAAACTTAAAAAAATACACTGAGCTCTCAGCTTTTCCGTAACTATTCATGGCAGCACATGTGTATTTTCCATCTTGCACAAGATAATGTAATTCCGTCATCGTCTGATGTTTCAAAATGGGTTGAGATAGTATAAGGTCCTTGTTGTCCTTCAAAGGATCAATCCAAATTATAGAAGGCACAGGTTCCCCTTCAGCTATACAAATCGCATGATAGCCTCGGTGGTAGTCAAACCCAACTGTAATATTAATTATCCTCGGAAGAGCTGTGAATTGTACAAAATATAGATAAACAATGTCAGTTTCTGATATTAACAACAACAATTGCCAAATTCAAAGTGTGCGTGTTTAACTTATTAAAAGTCACAATAAGTAAAATAAAGATTGCAATCCATATAAAGGAATGTAGGATCTGATATCTGCTCCCTATAAAAAGGTTTTGGCCATTAGGGTGATCACAATCCAAAATGGATTTTCGATTGTTAAAGGGGCAGAATACTGTAAAATTGTTTTCCCCCTTCTGTCCAATACTGACCATCTCGGGAGTAAGTGTTGGCTCTTTCCGAAAGCGAGGAACTTACCGGCTCATCTTCCGTCAATAATTGCTGAAACTTTTCACTTATGGGATACATTAATTAAAAAGCATGGTTATATATCTACAATACCCTCCCCCCTGACCCCAATATTAGAAAACGTAGACTTCCCCTTCCAGCACCCAGGGCAAGCAATAACACTACCTCATATAACCAATTCTATACCTTGCCATATCCTCATAAATAACGGTAAACCCAAACCTCAAATCGAGATTATCCCCTACTTAGGTCCCATATATGAAAACTGGTTTCGTTACATTCAGATGTCAGACTTCCTCATGAGAAACTCACACAAAATCCAACTTACACGCAACTTAACTAATTTCGAAAGTATTTGTCTCCGGGACTCTTTAAATAGAGGTCTCTTATTGACCTCATATCAAATACTCATGCACCCATACACTAACTCACTTCTCTCCTATGTAGATAAGTGGGAAAAAGAGGTCGGTACACACCAGACTAAAAAACATGGCAACATATCTTCTCCTCCATGACCAAATCCTCATCCTCTATATACACACTAGAGATGAATGTCAAATTTTTATGCAGATGGTATTACACACCGTCCCGCCTGCACACAATCTTCCCCATGTCCTCCCCAACCTGCTGGAGAGGCTGTGATACGGAAGGCACCCCCACTCATATTTGGTCGACCTGCCCCATCGCTCAATCTTACTGGTTGATGATCAAGTCCGAAATAGAAAAGGCACTCTCAATAACTCTAGACCTAAACATCTGGTTTTTCCTTTTCAATAACTTCACTAAGATCAAATGTAAATTGAGACTCAGATTACTGACCATTGTGTCCAACTCAGCAAAAAGACATCCCGAAAAACTGGAAGTCACTGCTCCTCCCATCAGTTAACACATGGAGGGAGATAAGTAAACATAAAAATGATTATCACTCCATCTGCTTCATTTGGGAAGAATATCTGAATCAAGTATAACAACCAATATGACCATACTTCACTTCCCTCAGGACACCTCCTTACACCTACAAACACTTCAAACCAAATGCATATAAAACTCTTCAGCCACTGGTTCATTAGCTTGCAAATTTAATAGCATTAGATAGGCTAGGAGTCAGCTAATCAGTGGATTGCCATACTTGTTACTGCCTATTACACATTTCAATTGCTCTATAACTGACACTTTTATGCCTACCTGCAAGAACAATATCGCATAATGTTTATCTTATGTTGTTTTTGTTCTCTGCATTTCGTTGCTAAGCATTGTTCTTCAGCAAACAACTTTGTAATGTGACCTTCTCATAGACTCTTATTCATACTCATTTCTTTTTTTGTATGAATCCAGCAATCTGTTTATATTGTTTGCTTCATCTTCAATAAAGCTCTTTCAAAACCAAATAAAAAATATATAGTTTTTCCCTTAATGTGTTTCTAATTACTTTTTTTTACCAGCTGCAGAGTATAAAATGTATGAGATTTGCTTTTTTAAGGCTTATTTGTGTATATGAATTAGCTGATTTTGTGTTTTGAAGCCACAACCTAATAAAATGGGTTGAGCTTGTAGGTATAATCAGATCTCATTACTTTATCACATTGTGTACATATACATGCTTCTTTATCTTATTTCTGTCTGTAAACTATAGACCAATACTTGGAGAGAACAATGAAAAATTTACATTGTATTACATTATCTCTTCTGTACCCCACTGGGAGTGTAATTTCTTCTACTGTTGTGTTTACACAGATTATCTTAAGCAAGGACCTAAACTTTCAGAATAGGTGGGGATACCACAGGCTAAATCAATTATTTCAAATGCCAATATAAGGGTAAAGGAAATAATTGTAAACGATTTAATACACTCCAGCAGGTAAAGTGAAATCATTGGGATCAAATTAAAGGTGAGAACATTTTTGAGTAAACTGTACCATTAAGTACAAAACTGACATATGCAATGACTGTTCCCACCACTTAAAAGGACAGTATACACCAATTTTTATTTAACTGTATGTAACAGACACTACTATAAAGAATAATATGTTTTAATGGGTGAGGTATACCAGCCATGATAAAGAGAAGTTTTAATATGCTCAAAAATGTATTCTCTTTAGCAAAGCTAAGCAAGCATGAGGCAATATCACTAATTAATCTCCCAGTTAATTAATCTAACAAAAATATGAAACATTTGCTAAAACTAATATGCAAAGTCTTAAACAACATAACACTTATAGAGGTAAAAAAAATTATATAACACTTTCACTTTAGGAGATTTCTTACCCATTAATTGGAGTTTTGTTCCCGATTTGACTTCATATTGGTGATGCCTATTGGATGAAAATTCAACACGGCAAAAGTATTTGTTGCTGTCGCTCCAAGTCAAATTGTTAATAGCGACAGAGATGTTGTTGTTTCGAGGATTTCCCAACAGCTTGAACTTGTTCATATAATTTATTGTGGTTTTACAAGGATCGTTACTGCTATTACTCACACACTTAAACATGACTGTTCCATGATACGGTTGTCCAACTCTCCAAATAGCCGCAATTACTCCGTCATGGATATTGTGAGGGTGGGTAAACGTGCACGGCAAAATAACCTCTTTACCAATCTCACCTCTGACCTCTTTAGATACCTGAAAGGACCAAATGTTTTCTCGAGATCCTAAAACAGTAATAAAGACACCAGGGTCTAAGATTAAATCCCCATTCAAATATTTGCCATCCATTTCCTCTTATCTTTGTTAAAGTAACATGAAAACCAATTTTTTCCCTCATGATTCAGATAGAGAAGACAATTTTAAACATCTTTCCAATGTATTTCTATTATCTAATTTGCTTCATTCTCTTGATATTTTTTTGTGAAACGCATATCTAAATAGGCTCACTAGCTGTTGATTGGTGGCTGTACATAAATGCCTCATGTGATTGGCTCACCCATGTGCATTGCTATTTCTTCAAGAAAGGATATCTTAAGAATGAAGCAAATTTGATAATATAAGTAGTTTAGAATGCTGTTTAAATTGTATTCTTTATCTGAATCATGAAATAAATATTTTGGGTTTCATGTCCCTTTAACTATGGGATATATTCTATTCCAGCTGAAAACCCTAGTTCAGAATTTAAAAGGACAGTAAGCAGCTTGTAATTACAAGACATTTGTGTTGTGTTGCTACAGAATAACATATCAGCCAAGTCTTAATGCTGATAAAAACATTAACATACTTTATAATGCAATTATTTTTCAATAGACAAACTCCACACACCATTTGCTCTATTTGGAGGAGCCAATAAGGGCTTTAGTCTGCAGACAACAAGGCTAAGCACAGTCATAAACTTAGTATTAAATTAATTGTTTTGCAGTTGCTATTAGTTAAAGACTGTTAGGGACAAGGGGGTATAGTCTTAAAATGTCAGCAGGTGCATTTCAAGGTCTGACTTTTAGAAATGCTTCTATTTTCAGAGCTAAATTACATGAAAGGGGGGCAAAATAAACAATGAAAATATAATGCAAAGTTGTTTCATTACACATAAATAAATATGTTTATATAAAAAAATCTCAATGTGTCTACCGTCCCTTTAACATTGGAATTTGCTGGAAATGTGAAAAAACTTTTAAACTGGAATACAATTTGCTCACCTTAGCAGTAATCACAATATGTCATTCAAAAAAATTTGTAATGAAAATAATTTTTAAGTCTATAGGCTGGATTATCAAAACGTCACCAGATGGAACGTTTAGAAAACACATTATATGAGAGAAAACCAGCTGTATCTACATAAGGAAAATGCTTAAAGAATATGCCAGACCTGGCAGAAAAATTACAGCTTTATCTAATCTGCGACCGGAAAAGGTTTGGATTTTAGAATAGTGTGGATTTTGGAATATTTGTATCTGTAAAATGGGACAGTTTGGGGAGGGGATGGAACCAAATGTAAGCAACAATATCTTATGTCATTAATGCAATATCTATATCATAATACAGCTTATACATGTAACCTAAAGCTAGATTTAGCTCACTTTTTAATACTTTTGTATACAAAGAATAACATAATCAGAAACTGTATTTCATGACAATTTTATTATAAAAAATATATTACTTAAAAAGTTTGGATTTTGGAATTCTGGATTTGGGATAATGCACCTGTACTCCCCTGGTAATTTCCTGTTCAGATCACTTGCAGAGGAGGGAAAACACATTTCAGAAGAAGGTAAATAATATGTAAGCTTGTGCATTCGTTTTGTTACAAATAAAAATGGTGATATTTGTTTTCACAAACAAATTTGTCGCTGCCGCATACGTCTAATAATATGCTCTGAATGATGTATACGTACAAATGTAACAGTGTTTTTGTGCACGTGCATGTGTAGTTTTTTATGATTTCTACTGTGCGTCTTATATTTTTACCATAAAACATGATTTTTTGCAGACTCATTTCATTATGATTTTTAATGTTATTAAACAATACACATTTTTACTGCATATTTTTATTTCAATATTTCATATATTCTTTTTATACACTTTTTAAATGACAATTTGTAGTGAACCCTATTGTAATCTATGCATCACCTTCACATACTTAAAGGCATTGTATATTACATTTTTCCATGCATAAAAGTTTTGTAGATGATCCATTTATTTAGCCCATCGAAACATAGAATTTGACGGTAGATAAGAACCAAAAAGGCCCATCAAGTCTACCGATATTACAAGTTACTTTTTTCTTGGGATAGCTTTATGCATGTCCCAGGCATTTTTGAATTACTTTACAGCCTTTGAGTTTACCACATCAAATGGAAGTTTATTCAATGGGGCCGATTTAAAAAGTCTGGCAGACATGATACACTGTAGTGTATCATGTCCGTCAGACATCGCTGAATGCAGACAGCACACGCTGTCGGCATTCAGCATTGCACAAGCAGTTCTAATGAACTGCTTGTGCAATGCCGCCCCCTGCAGATTCGCAGCCAATTGGCCGCTAGTAGAGGGTGTCAATCAACCTGATTGTATCTGATCGGGTTGATTGCTGTCCGCCGCTCAGAGGCAGCGGATGAGTTAAGACCGCTGCTTCTAAACTGCTGTTTCTGGCAAGCCTAAAATCCATTCGGCCCTTGTTAAATCGACCCCCATGAAACCACCACCCTTTCTGTAAAAAAATGCTTCCTCAAATTTCTCCTGAATCTGCTAACTTGTGACCCCTTGTTTTGGTATTTTTTTTTTTTGTGGAAAATGCTTTTAGCTTCCACTTTATTAAGTCCCTTCATATATTTGAAGGTTTCTAGCATGTCACCTCTTTCCCTTCTATCCTCTAAACTATACATATTTAGATCATAGAGTCTATCTTTGTACGTTTTATATTTTAGACCATGAACCATTTTAGTAGCCCTCTTTTGGACAGATTCTAGTTTATTTATATCTTTCTGCTTCTAGTTTATTTATATCTTTCTGCTTCTAGTTTATTTATATATTTCTGCTTCTAGTTTATTTATATCTTTCTAGGAGTGTTTTTGTAACAATGTATAGTTTTGCTTATTTTATAATAACGTTGTGCTGATTTTCAGACTCCTAACCAAGACCCAAAGTATCAGGGGCCTGATCCGATATGCAGCATCGCCCGCAAAAGCCGGCGACGCCAAATATTGCGCTGGTTTGGTATCCTATATACGGCGTAACATAGAAGTTACGCTCGTATATTTCTGCCTTCGGACGTAGTTTTTTGGCCCATAGACAGGTATACCAAACCAGCACAGTTTGGTATCCAATATACAGCGTAAGGACTTACGTGGCGAAAATGGAGAAATCTTACTCCATTTTCACCTTGCCACAAATTGCAGGCGTAGTAAGCCTTACGCTGAGTATTTGAGCCCCGTAACTCCCTAAACTGGCTGCAAAATAAAACCTAACACATGCGTAATGTCTATGTATCTGTCAACCGCGGTCCCCCGCCGCATCCCTAATAAAGTGTTTAACCCCTAAACCGCTGCTCCTGGAACCCGCTGCCACCTACTTTAAATGTCTAACCCCCTAATGTGATCCCCCTACACTGCCGCCACCTATTTTAACTACATTACCCTCTAATCTAATCCCCCTACACCGCCGCCACCTATATTAAAATGATTAACCCCTAATCTAATCCCCCTACACCGCCGCCATCTATATTAAAATTATTACCCCCTAATGTGAGCCCCCTACCCCGCCGCCACCTATATTAATTATATAACCCCCTAATATGATCCCCCTACACCGCCGCCACCTATTTTAACTACATTACCCCCTAAAATGTCCCTACCCTAAACTAAATTACAAATAGCCCTGAAAAGGGCCTTTTGCAGGGCATTGTCCCAAAGTAACCAGTTCTATTACCAGCCCTTAAAAGGGCCTTTTGCGGGGCATTGCCCCAAAGTAACCAGCTCTATTACCAGCCCTTAAAAGGGCCTTTTGCGGGGCATTGTCCCAAAGTAATCAGCTCTTTTACCTGTAATCTAATCCCCCTACACCACCGCCACCTATATTAAATATATTAACCCCTAATCTAATCCCCCTACATCGCCGCCACCTATATTAAATATATTAACCCCTAATCTAATCCCCCTACACCGCCGCCACCTATATTAAATGTATTAACCCCTAATCTAATCCCCCTACACCGCCGCAACCTATATTAAATATATTAACCCCTAATCTGACCCCCTACACCGCCGCCACCTATATTAACTATATTAACCCTAATTATATTAGGGTTAATATAGTTAATATAGTTATTATATTATATATATTAACTATATTAACCCTATCTAACCCTAACACCCCTAACTTAATTATTATTAAAATAAATCTAAATAATATTAATAATATTAACTAAATTATTCCTATTTAAAACTAAATACTTACCTATAAAATAAGCCCTAAGAAAGCTACAATATAATTAATAATTACATTGTAGCTATTTTAGGGTTTATATTTATTTTACAGGTTACTTGGTATTTATTTTAACTAGGTACAATAGCTATTAAATAGTTAATAACTATTTAATAGCTACCTAGTTAAAATAATTACCAATTTACCTGTAAAATAAATCCTAGCCTAAGTTACAAATACACCTACACTATCAATAAATTAAATAAACTACAATTATCTAAACTAAAATACAATTAAATACACTAAACTAAATTACAAAAAAAAAAACACCCCTTTGCGATACACACTGTTCTCAAGGTAAAAACTGACTTTTAAGTATTATTACAGGGCTTAAAGTGATGGTAAATCCTAGCGTTTGTGAAACACTAGGATTTACCATTGGAACAAATAAAGGGGACTTTCATTTATGAAGTATAAAATACTTAATGCTGAAAGTTCCTTTATTTGTTTGAAGCGGTTTACTTTACTCCTATTATAAATTTTTCTTTGTTCTCTTGCTATCTTAATTTAAAAAGCAGGAATGTAAATCTTAGGAGCTGGCCCATTTTAGGTTCAGCATCATGGATAGCGCATTTAGCCACCAATAAGCAAGCATAACCCAGGTTCCGAAAAAAAAAATGGGCCGGCTCCTAAGACTTACATTTCTGCTTTTTAAATAAAGATAGCAAGAGAACAAAGAAAACATGATAATAGGAGTACATTAGAAAGTTGCTTTATATTGCATGCTCTATCTGAATCATTAAAGAAAAAAAAAATGGGTTTAGTATCAATTTAATGAAAATAGTATTTATTATTTGTTTGCTCAATTATTTGATTTGTAAATACATTAAAATAACTGAAAAAATAAATAAATTATATTAGCATTACAAATATACTCATCATTCTTTTTCATCTCATGAAATGCATTCATTTTGCAGTGCCTGCAGTAGTGTTTCTAGACGACATTCTCTGAAGTACAACAAAAACCTCCTGAAACCTTAAAGTAGTTAATCTGTGCATGATCCTGTTATAGGTAGCTACACTTTTATGACTGAGACCTGTTTGCATGAAAACAAGTTGCATTAAAGGATATGAAACCCATTTTTCTTTCTTTCATGATTCAGGTAGAACATACACTTTCAAATGTACTCCTATTATCAATTTGGCTTCATTCTCTTGGTATCATTTGTTGAATGAGCAACAATGCACTACTGGTGAGCCAATAACAATCAGTATAAATATAATGCAGCCACCAATCAGCAGCTAGAACCTAGGTTCTTTGCTGCTCCTGAGCTTTCTTAGATAAACCTTTCAGTAAAGGATAACAAGAGAAGGAAGCAAATTAAATAATAAAAGCAAATTAGAAAGTTGTTTAAAATTGTATTTTCTATCTGAATCATGAAAGAAAATGTTTGGGTTTCATGTCCCTTTAAGGCTGTCTAAATTGAATTAGCTGGAAATGTGTAAAAATGATTCTCAATAATAATTTGTTCATTGGCTGGCAAGGACAACTCACACAGCCTTATTAGTGGTCATTGACAAACCTCCATAAACACAGAAACAAACCAACTTCATTATTCAATATTAGTAAGATATTTTTTAGATGGAAACAATTAATATGATAACACTTTAAAGCAATAAACACTTTCAGATTATATAAAATGTTTAATTATGTATATTATAAAAACCTGTGCAATATACTTTTATTACTTACTACTCGATAAGCCTGCCCAGAGGGCAGTCTAATTATTTTTTAAACTCAGATGTAGAAACAACCTATTTTGTAACTCTTCTTTTATATAAATATTTAAGCTACAGGTGTAGCAATACTATAGTTATAATAGACTACTGTCTGAAATATATCAAACACATTTTCTATATAATAAACTACAGATATAGCCACACTCTATTTGGACAAACTACTGTCCTAAATAAATACAAAGTTTCTTCTCTTTAAATTATATCTACTTTAAGTATATTTCTTTATACACAATATTTTTAGTAAAACAGGCATCACTTCCAGTTATTTATTTCTCTTGTTCTTGTCCGTCTATGACCTTAACTTTTACATCTGCAGAGCTTTTTACCCTTGAAAAAGCTACATATAACTGTCCATGGCTAAAAACTGTCTCTGGCAAATAGATGCTAACTCTTTCTAAAGTTTGTCCCTGAACGCAAAACCCCCACATCGCAATAAACCTAATTATCCTATTATCCCCTAAACCACAAAACCCCCACATCGCAATAAACCTAATTATCCTATTATCCCCTAAACCACAAAACTCCCACATCACAATAAATCTAATTAACTTATTAACCCCTTAAACCGCCAAAACCCACAATGCAAATAACTATTTAAATAACTATGTACCATAACCTAACACCCCTCAAATTAACCCAAATTACCTAAACTAATACATTCTAAAGTTACAAAAAATAATAAAAAAAAATTTTTACGAAAAAAAGGCTAACATTACAGAAAATAAAAAATGAAATTACTAAATTTAACAAAATTAAACCTAATCCCGGTTCCGGTGGGCGGGATTACTGGATGGAAGCAAATGCAGGGAGCTCTGCATGTTTAAGCTGCAAATACCGCTTATTTACCACTTTACATCGCCATCCAGCCCCCCATGTTATGTGTCTTGCTAGGAGACTCTGCAACGGTCATCGCTAGCCGACTTTTTGAAAGGGAAGGGCATTACACCTGCCCTAGCCCCCGGGAGCAATTTACGAAACCCTTGTGGTCCGCCATGTTGGCGCATCAGCTCAGCTAAGTCGAGCAATACTACAACTGATTACTTGGCAGATAAGGATCTCCTGCCCGCCAACTCTGGAATAATGGAGTCGGAGTGTAACCCTGCTGCGCAGATAATAGCAGTCCTTATGCCAGCATTTAATCGCCTGATCCACAGCTATGGGAAACTGCATGAAGCAGTTCATATCGCTGGGAAGCACGATCCTACACTAAAGTTTAAGGAGAACCTGCAAATCGGCCCTACAGTCCGAAACCTGCAAAATGTACTGCCCACTCACCCGCACGGGTCCGCTCTGCTTGCCGACCCCATTGTCCGTGATTGTGGCCCGGTTGGAAGATCCCCGGCATGTCATGTGGAGGAGGGGTCACCCCCTGGGCGCTCACCATTTGAGAAACCCTGCGGCCCTGCGGGATTCGCTATGGACTGCCCTCTGAGCACTCTTTTAGCTACCTCGGCTCCCGCCCTATGCGTGTTGAGACAGGACATTGGGACACCACTTTTGCCTGACCTGCTGCAGCACCCTCCCTCTCTACCGGATGCCAAGACAGCCTCAAAGATCACCTGCTGTCCTGCCAGCATACTGATGCCCATAGCTGCCTCTACAGAGCAGAGCCGCACTGACACACTGCTACAGCATGAGACAGATATGAGGGTCTCCTGCAGAAACTGTCTCCCACAAAAGCGCTATATTCATCTGAGAAACAGTTATATACCTCTAACCCGGGTTGGAATCGGGTGAACTGTTTATTTAATCTTAGCCACCCGCGGTCCTTTTAGACTACTGCCTGCAGATCAGAGCAACCTTTTTGTGAAAACTGGTAACTACAGGCAATAAGACTGAGTGGCTTGGGGATATCTCAGACAATTAACAACTACCTGTTGCCAAAAATATTTGCCTACTTTTGAACTGAATTCTGCATTTGACTATACGACACCTGGCAATTTTGATTAACCGTATATATTTGCTTAACTCTATCTAGTATATAGCTTTGTTAGACAGTATATACTTCATCCTGTTACAAACTTGGTTATGTTGTGCGCTGTGGTTGCATATATGTGTTGTTTTGGTGCTACTATTTTTATTGCTTTTATTTCTGTTTACTTCCCAGCGACCTATCTACATCAGGCGGTAGGGGTCTTGTGGATGTGCGTGAGTACAATACTATACTCATCACAGGCAGGATTTACTGATCAAAATATATCTCTGCAGACTGGTGGTTTCCCTTTTAGTATCTGTAGATTATAATAGTCTGTCAACCAACCGATGGCAACAAATGGGAGGGAGAATCTCACATAACTTCAAAATGCTACTTTTCTCCCTCTGATGCTCAGACTCTCTTAGAAATTAGCAGCTACTGGTTAACTCATATATGGCCTGGTTATCCCTAATAAAATAGTCTCCTATCCTACTTCCAACTATTCTCTAGCAAATAAAAGTTTTTACAAGTGCTCATTTTAATCAACTCTTATAGGCTATTTCATGCTACATAGATTGGGCTCTCACATGTCATACATAGCTGTTCCTCCTTAACCAACTACCAGACCACTGTTTATTAAAAGCAAACTATTGGGCAGTATAACCTACTATTAGATTCAGATATACCCCTACAATAGCACTCATATCAACTCATAGGATTGATAGTCTTATTAATTTAAAGGCATAAGGTTGCTTTCCCGGCAACACCAGGTAGCTTATATGCGGACCCCCCTCATATACGCATAATGGGGATGGCGTACCCCTGAATTCTCTGTGTCATCTGGGAAGGTGTTTAATTTTCTTAATTTTCATAATTGTTGTTTGTTTAAGGAGTTCTTATGTGTGTATTGTCTTAGTATTCTGTTAATTTTGTTTTGCTAGTACTTATTCTCCTGTAGTAAGAGTAACTATCTTTAAGTGTCTAATGTAAGTAATATTTTGATATGTCATGTGCTCTGACACCTAATGTATTAGAAGATACTTCCACCACACTATAACTTGGCTTACATATATATACTCAATACTTATATAGATCTCATCTTACCCCCCTTTAAACCGTGTTTATTAATACCAATCCTCACCTATAAATAATCATATTATATCAGGTCTTATCCCACAAGAACTAGCCCATCTCTACAAAATGTTTATGTATGAGGCCTGCAAGCACTCTCAGGATTGTACCTTAACCTAATACTTAACCTAGTACCTTAACCTAATACTTACACAGTATTGCAATTCACGGTGAACCTAAAACTCTAAATAAGTGGAGGTTTTCCACATTAGCTTCAAAGGGGGACATATATATATATACTCTCCGTGATAGAAGGTACTAGTTTACTTTATTTTAGTTTATTATTGTTTAGTTGTGCTATGTTAGTGCTTAGTTTGGGTTTTATTTAGTTTAGTTTAGTTTTGATGATACTATAAAATTTAGGGACATGGGTGCAATATAAGAAAATGCCTGAATAAGCTATATGTACCTCTAAATGCATAAGTGTCTTTCATCTTTCTCAAAAGTACGCGAATACTGCATATTGATGCTTATAATGTAGCATTTAACCTAGAACTCTGATTGTAACTTATTCTCTGTAATATTACTATGAGTGCATATGAATATGTTGTCCTGCTCCTATGTCTCTTCAATAAAAAGAATTTAAAAAAAAAAAAAATTAAACCTAATCCCTATGAAAATAAAAAAGCTGTCCCAAAATAAAAACATCTCCTACTCTAAGAATAAACTACCAGTAGCCCTTTTTGCAGGGCATTGCCCCAAGATAATCAGCATTTTTTTTAAAAATACACAAAGTCCCACCTAACAGTAAACCCCCACACCCCCCAAAATAAAAGAACCTAACACTAAAAAACCTAAACTATCCATTGCCCTGAAAAGGGCATTTGTTTGGGCATTGCCCTTAAAAGGGCATTAAGCTCTTTTACTGCCCATCCCTAATCTAAATAAAACAACCCCCCCCCCAAAAAAAAAACCTTTAAAAAAACCTAAATCTAACCCCCAGGTTGCTACTCACCGTTCCTGAAGTCCGGCGGAGAAGGTCCTGTTCCAGGCGGTGAAGTCTTCTTCCAAGCTCAACCTCTTCTTCTTCCAGGAACATCCTGAGCGGAGCTGAAGACTGAAGACCGATGACCCTGAAACTGAAGACCGGCGACCGAGGAGCCATGGAACGTGGAGTATCCTCATCGTACTATCTCCGCCGTACACTGAACAGTGAATTCAAGGTACGTGATTAAAGATGGCGTCCCTTGAATTCCTATTGGCTGATTTGATTCTTCCAATTCAAATCAACCAATAGGATTAGAGCTACTCAAATCCTTCGGTGGATTCTTTCACCACCCTGCCATTTTTGGAATCCACCGGGATGCAGTGAAGGCAAACGGAGCATTACAAAAGCAACAACTAACCGCCTGCATCAAGTATTAAAAAAATGGAATGTTGGCAGCGCAAGGACAAAAGAATTCACCTGGATGCAGTGAAGCTGCATCCAGGTAAATTCCGAAAATGGCAGGGTGGTGAAAGAATCCACCAAAGGTTCACTTCGCTGCATCCCGGTGGATTCTGCAAATGGCAGGGGGGTGAAAGAATCCATCTTCGGTGGATTTTTTCACCACCCTGCCATTTTCAGAATTCACCTGGATGCAGCGAATTCTTTTGTCCTCGCGCTGCCAACATTCCATTGAGGGTGCGTGCGCAACTTCCAACAGCGACGGACATTACGCAATTATAGTATAGATTTTTTGTCTTCTGTAATGTAACTAAATTGTGGGATCCCCAGTTCTTTAAGGACTGAAAATGCACTACGCTAATCCTGCTACATTCTACTCAGCTTTTTTTTTTCTCACTATTTAAATATGTCCCTAAGTAGCCTCAACTAGGGACATTTAAATGTCCCTTTAAGGTAATCTTCGCTTTAAATACACAATTATTAGTGTTTTTAGTGTTATTTAGTGTTTTACATCCCTTTAAGTAACAATTGATCCTTTAATATTAGCCACTATTTTTACCCTTCACTGAGCACCATTATCTTACTTAAACTTCAAAACCGGGTTATATGGAACTCTTTACAATTATACATTTTAGTAACTTAAAAGGATATGAAACAGATTTTTTTTGTGATTCAGACAGAGCATACCATTTTAAAATCAGTTTCCAATGTCTTTGATCAAATTTGCTTCCTTCCCATGTTATTCTTTGTTGAAGAGATGCCTAAGTAGGTGTCTGGTGCACAAAATGGCAGGGACCAGTGCTGCCATTTAGTGCTCTTGCAAATTGATAACACTCACAAAACTGCTGCTATATAATGCTCTAGACACATGCATGCCCCTGAGCTTACTTTCCTATAATGGATACCAAGAGAACGAATAAAATCTGCACGCTCTATCTGAATTATGAAATAAAAAAACAACTAAGTTTTATGTTCCTTTAACAGTAAACTGTAACGTATTCTACAATGTATCGTCCGTTATGAAAGAGAGGCACTGAAGATCTTTATTGGATACCTATAGAAATATGATTCATTAGAAACATTTTGAGTAATTCTGTAAATTGTGTGGCTTTATATAAATAAAATGGACTTTTAATAATATCCATAGCTGTTACTGTGTTAAAGGGACATGCCACCCACATTTTTTCTTTTATGATTTAGAAAGAGAATGCAATTGTAAACATCTTTCTAATTTACTTATATTATCTAATTTGTATTATTCTCTTGATATTCTTTGATGAAAAGCATATCTAGATATGCTCACTAGCTGCTGATTGGTTGCTGCACATAGAAGCATCATGTGATTGGCTCACCATGTGCATTGCTTTCTCTTCAAATAAGGATATTTAACAAATGAAGCAAAATAAATTATGGAAGTAAATTGTAATGTTGTTTAAATTTATATTCTCTATCTGAATAATGAAAGAAAGATTTTGGGTTTAGTGGCCCTTTAAATTTGGTAGAAAGAAAGGCATCTTACAATCTGCACACATACTTGCAAGTAATGTTAGATTATGCACTGTTGTGTTTAAATAAAGGTAATAAGTAATGTTAGATTGTGCACTGTTGTTGTGTTTAAATAAAGTTAATAAGTAATGTTAGATTGTGCACTGTTGTGTTTAAATAAAGGTAATAAGTAATGTTAGATTGTGCACTGTTGTTGTGTTTAAATAAAGGTAATAAGTAATGTTAGATTATGCACTGTTGTGTTTAAATAAAGGTAATAAGTAATGTTAGATTATGCACTGTTGTGTTTAAATAAAGGTAATAAGTAATGTTAGATTATGCACTGTTGTGTTTAAATAAAGGTAATAAGTAATGTTAGATTGTGCACTGTTGTTGTGTTTAAATAAAGGTAATAAGTAATGTTAGATTGTGCACTGTTGTTGTGTTTAAATAAAGGTAATAAGTAATGTTAGATTGTGCACTGTTGTGTTTAAATAAAGGTAATAAGTAATGTTAGATTGTGCACTGTTGTTGTGTTTAAATAAAGGTAATAAGTAATATTAGATTGTGCACTGTTTTTGTGTTTAAATAAAGGTAATAAGTAATGTTAGATTGTGCACTGTTTTTGTGTTTAAATAAAGGTAATAAGTAATGTTAGATTGTGCACTGTTGTTGTGTTTAAATAAAGGTAATAAGTAATGTTAGATTGTGCACTGTTGTTGTGTTTAAATAAAGGTAATAAGTAATGTTAGATTGTGCACTGTTGTTGTGTTTAAATAAAGGTAATAAGTAATGTTAGATTGTGCACTGTTTTTGTGTTTAAATAAAGGTAATAAGTAATGTTAGATTGTGCACTGTTTTTGTGTTTAAATAAAGGTAATAAGTAATGTTAGATTGTGCACTGTTGTTGTGTTTAAATAAAGGTAATAAGTAATGTTAGATTGTGCACTGTTGTTGTGTTTAAATAAAGGTAATAAGTAATGTTAGATTGTGCACTGTTTTTGTGTTTAAATAAAGGTAATAAGTAATGTTAGATTGTGCACTGTTTTTGTGTTTAAATAAAGGTAATAAGTAATGTTAGATTGTGCACTGTTGTTGTGTTTAAATAAAGGTAATAAGTAATGTTAGATTGTGCACTGTTTTTGTGTTTAAATAAAGGTAATAAGTAATGTTAGATTGTGCACTGTTGTTGTGTTTAAATAAAGGTAATAAGTAATGTTAGATTGTGCACTGTTGTTGTGTTTAAATAAAGGTAATAAGTAATGTTAGATTGTGCACTGTTGTTGTGTTTAAATAAAGGTAATAAGTAATGTTAGATTGTGCACTGTTTTTGTGTTTAAATAAAGGTAATAAGTAATGTTAGATTGTGCACTGTTTTTGTGTTTAAATAAAGGTAATAAGTAATGTTAGATTGTGCACTGTTTTTGTGTTTAAATAAAGGTAATAAGTAATGTTAGATTGTGCACTGTTTTTGTGTTTAAATAAAGGTAATAAGTAATGTTAGATTGTGCACTGTTGTTGTGTTTAAATAAAGGTAATAAGTAATGTTAGATTGTGCACTGTTGTTGTGTTTAAATAAAGGTAATAAGTAATGTTAGATTGTGCACTGTTGTTGTGTTTAAATAAAGGTAATAAGTAATGTTAGATTGTGCACTGTTGTTGTGTTTAAATAAAGGTAATAAGTAATGTTAGATTGTGCACTGTTGTTGTGTTTAAATAAAGGTAATAAGTAATGTTAGATTGTGCACTGTTGTTGTGTTTAAATAAAGGTAATAAGTAATGTTAGATTGTGCACTGTTGTTGTGTTTAAATAAAGGTAATAAGTAATGTTAGATTGTGCACTGTTGTTGTGTTTAAATAAAGGTAATAAGTAATGTTAGATTGTGCACTGTTTTTGTGTTTAAATAAAGGTAATACAGATAACAGATAAATCTATGCAGTGGATCTTACCAGTATCAACGGTCTGAAAGAAGTAGATTAACAAGCCCCAGACCCTCAGCCATTGTCCCATGGTGTTCCTAATTATCATCCCCTTCTACAAATAGTTATGTGCAGTGTTTGCAGCTGCTTCAAAACAGGAACTGGCTGCTGGAATTATAAGGTAAAAAGTTAAATGTATTATTTATAGGATTTGCCCATGACAATGGTAATCATTTTCCAGTTAGTCATATGTTTTGTGGAAGATACTCTACCCATGATATGAGGCATAAACAATATTTAGAGAGGCATTTAAAGGGACAGTCTACTCCAGAATTTTTTTGTTTAAAAGGATAGATAATCCCTTTATTAGCCATTCCCCAGTTTTGCATACACAGATGGTTATACTAATATATATTTTACCTCTGTGATCACCTTGTATCTAAGCCTCTGCAGACTGCCCTCTTATTTCAGTGCTTTTGTCAGTTTTGCCAATCAGTGCTGACTCATAAATAACTCCGCGGGAGTGAGCACAATGTTATCTATAAAACACACATGAACTAGCACTGATATAAGAGGCGGCCTTCAAAGGCTTAGAAATTAGCATATGAGCCTACCTAGGTTTAGCTTTTAGCAAAGAATAGCAAGAGAACAAAGCAAATTTGATGATAAAAGTAAATGGGAAAGTTGCTTTAAATTGCATGCCCTATCATGAATCAAGTTTTTAATTTTGACTACACTGTCCCTTTAATGTAGATTGTTACATGTTTATTCTGATAAAAAAAAAACATTTTTGCATTACTGCCCCGCCCCCTAGTCAAATATGTGTTTAAAAATTAAAATTAAACTTTCATATTTTAGATAGATTATACAGCTAAAAAAATCCAGCTTGCTTGTATTTTTTCCTTTTTAAACTTATCTCTTTTCTATGAGAGCATACTGAGGTATGTGTGTGCACGAGCTTTGCACATGCTTTTCAGCCCTTTACAACTACTATTACCAAATGTGAAACATATTTTTTAAAACATTTAAAAACACACATACAGTATATTCAAGGAAATCTTTTCAATTGTTAAGAAAGATATTCACATTTTATATATAAAATACCTTTATATAAAACATAGGAAATCCTGAAATATTACATATAAAAGTGATACAGAATTCCAAGTTTAATTAGATTTTCATAATTCAGGTCAAACATGCAAGTTTGAACAACCTTCTATTTTACTTCTATTACCAAATTAGCTTCATTCTTTTGGTATCCTTTGTTGAAAAGTCAGATCTAGAGCAGCAATGCATTACTGGGAGCTAGCTAAACACATTTGGTAAGCCAACAACAATCATTTGTGTGTAGCTACCTATCAGCAGCTAGCTCCAGCTCCTAAACCTACCTAGGTATACTTCTCAACGAAGGCTACCAAGACAACTACGCAAGTTTAATCAAGTTTTAAAATATTTAAAATATATTTGTGTGTCTATTGTGACTGAGTCGATCACAGGTGAAAGTGGCAACTATAAAATAATTATTTTATACCATCAGGTTAAAGTTGCTAAGCATTGTAATATATTCATCTCTTCTTCAAATCCGGATTCCAGGTAATTTACAGATAAACCGTTCTCAAGTTCCCTATCGGCCTGTGCAAGTGATTTCAGTTTCTGTGTTCTATAATCTTGTGTCAAATATTCTGAAAAATGTTGCTGGATATTTGTCTGCTGCATTATTTGGTATTAAGTTAGTTTTAAACAAAACGAATACCGAATATTCATGGCGCATTTCCGTTTGTTTTCATTAAACAAATATAAATATTTCATTGCTACATGTGGAAGAAAGTTCACCTGTAGCCGTATACTTCTAGCACGCTGAAGGGCTGCACTAATCTTTACCCTTCTTCACAGAGCCTCAGTCCGCGTTAATCGGAGGCTTAGGGGCCCATTTATCAAGCTCCATTTATCAAGCTCCGGAGCTTGTGGGCCCGTGTTTCTGGCGAGTCTTCAGACTCGCCAGAAACAGCAGTTATGAAGCAGCGGTCTAAAGACCGCTGCTCCATAACCCTGTCCGCCTGCTCTGATCGGGTTGATTGACACCTCCCTACTGGCGGTCCATTGGTCGCGGGTCTGTAGGGGGCGGCGTTGCACCAGCAGCTCTTGTGAGCTGCTGGTGCAATGCTAAATACGGAGAGCGTATTGCTCTCCGCATTCAGCGAGGTCTTGCGGACCTGATCCACTCTGATAAATAGGCCCCATTGTGTTGTGGATCCCAGGGCCTGCACTAAAAGACCTTCTCCTTTAATGCTGGTGTTCTGTTATGTTTGCCTACTGCGTTACGTTTGCCTACCTACTGTCACGCTTACAATAAACTTGCAAATACTCTGTGCACGCATGCGCTCACTGCCGCAGTCGGCAATTTTACAGAACACAGTCCACAATTTTGGCACTAGCTGGGAACATGAAAATATCAGTGCCAAAAAAAAGGCAATATGTTTTTTTATTCAGTATATTGAATATTATTTTACTGATGTATTTTATTAAAGGGGTCAACGTATTTCAATAAAGCAGACATAATATAAATAGTTACAAACATTCCCTTTCATGATGAAACGCTAATAGATGCCCACTTTTTAACTATTTATAGTATGTCTGCTTTATTTAAATACGTTGACTCCTTTAATCAAATACATCAGTATAATGATATTCAATATACAGAATAAAAGAACACAGTTGTAGGAAGCCTTTTTGGCACTGATACAGTATTTTGATGTCTCCAGCTATTGCCAAAATTGTGGATGCTGTACTATAATATTTGCAGACTGCGGCAGTGAGCGCATGCGTGCAAGGGGTATTTGCAAGTTTATTATAGACGTCATGCTCTAATATTTGCAGACTGCGGCAGTGAGCGCATGCGTGCAAAGGGTATTAGCAAGTTTATTGTAGGTGTGGCCGTAAGTATTACGTAGGTGGGCAAACGTAACGCGGTAGGCAAACACAACAAATGAATGAATACTGACGAATTTCATCAGTATTTCTTTGTTTTCTTTAAATGTAGTTTGTCCATTCGTTCAGATATTTATTTTGTGGAAACAAGACGAGTATCCGTGTTTTCATTACAAATTCACATTTGTAAAAATGAATGCACAATCCTAGTAATAAACAACTCTGTGATGGGCACATCTGATATGCTGTTCTGTATTTAAATATACATATATATGAGATTTTTCCATTTATTAAATGATGCAATAAAGAAAACTCCAGAGACCAGTCTCTTGTATTCATTCATCTATAAAATGGTGGATTTTACATATGTATATAATAAAAAGATTCCACGCTTTATTTAAAGGGATAGTCTAACCAAAATGAAACTTTCACTGATTGGCTAAAATACAAGTCTGACAAAAGAACTGAAATAAGGGGGCAGTCTGACTCTGCAGAGGCTTAGCTACAAGATAATTAATATAAAAAGTATATTAATATAACTGTGTTGGTTATGCAAAACTGGGGAATGGGTAATAAAGGGATTATTTATCTTTTTTTTTAACAATAAACATTTTGGAGTAGACTGTCCCTTTAAAGTCAATAAAAGTCAATAAAATACCTATTTTCTCTTGTAAGGTGTATCCAGTCCACGGATCATCCATTACTTGTGGGATATTCTCCTTCCCAACAGGAAGCTGCAAGAGGATCACCCAGAGCAGAGCTGTCTATATAGCTCCTCCCCTAACTGCCACTACCAGTCATTCTCTTGCAGCTCTCGACAAAAAAGGAAGTAGCTAGAGAGATGTGGTGTTTATTTAGTTTATCTTCAATCAAAAGTTTGTTATTTTCAAATGGTACCGGAGTTGTACTATTTTAGCCTCAGGCAGAAAATAGAAGAAGAGTCTGCCTGTGGTCTTTGATGATCTTAGCAGGTTGTAACTAAGATCCATTGCTGTTCTCACACATAACTGAAGAGAGAGGTAACTTCAGCTGGGAGAATGGCGTGCAGGGTCTCCTGCTATGAGGTATGTGCAGTTTAAATTTTTCTAGAGAAAGAATATGCTAGAAAATGCTGTTAATACCGGAGTTATTTAAGGTAAGCCTGATTACAGTGATTTAATAACGACTTGTATCATGCTTGCTGTAAAAGGTAATATTCTTATTACTTTCTCACATTGCTGAAAAATAAAACGTTTGCTGGAAGTGTTTTAAACGTTTTTTTATACATATTGGTGATAAAACTTTATTGGGGCCCAGTTTTTTCCACATGGCTGGCTAGATTTTGCCTAGGGTTAGTTTTGTTAGGCCCTCTCACTGTGAATACAGGGTGGGAGGGGCCTATTTTCGCGCCTAAATGCGCATCAGGTTTTGGAGCTTGAGACATCCAGTTTCCCTGAAGGAGTCTCCTGAACACTTGGGACCTCTCTGAGGGGTTTTTGTGCCTTTCAAAATCGTTATATAAGCAGGTAGGGCCACAGCAGAGCTGTGGCAGTTTGTTGTGACTGTTGAAAAACGTTTATATCGTTTTTTTGATCCGTTTTGAAACTAAGGGGTTAATCATCCATTTGAAAGTGGGTGCAATGCTCTGTTAGTCTATTATACACACTGTAAAAATTTCGTAAGATTTACTGCTTTTTATCACTGTTTTTCAATTTCTGACAAAATTTGTTTCTCTTAAAGGCACAGTACCGTTTTTATTTTTTGCTTGTTTACATTTATCAAAGTGTTTTCCAAGCTTGCTGGTCTCATTGCTAGTCTGTTTAAACATGTCTGACATAGAGGAAACTCCTTGTTCATTATGTTTAGAAGCCATTGTGGATCCCCCTCTTAGAATGTGTACCAAATGTACTGATTTTACTTTAAGTTATAAAGATCATATTCTGTCTTTAAAAGATTTATCACCAGAGGAAACTGACAAGGGGGAAGTTATGCCGACTAACTCACCCCACGTGTCAGAACCTTTGACTCCCGCTCAAGGTACTCCCGCTCAAGAGGCGCCAAGTACATCTAGCGCGCCCATGGCGTTTACTTTACAAGACATGGCGGCAGTTATGGATCATACCCTTTCAGAGGTATTGTCCAAACTACCAGGGTTACAAGGACACAATATGCAGAAGCTGAGGCAGGAGAGCTTCTTTCTGTGGGTGATTTTTCTGACTCAGGGAAGATTCTGATATGTCTACATTTAAATTTAAGCTTGAACACCTCCGCGTGTTGCTCAGGGTGGTTTTAGATACTCTGGATGACTGTGACACCATTATAGTGCCAGAGAAATTGTGTAGATTAGATAAATACTATGCAGTGCCTGTTTACACTGATGTTTTTCCAATACCTAAAAGGTTTTCAGAAATTATTACTAAGGAATGGGATAGACCAGGTGTACCGTTCTCTCCCCCTCCTATTTTTAAGAAAATGTTTCCAATAGATGCCGCTACACGGGACTTATGGCAAATGGTCCCTAAGGTGGAGGGAGCAGTTTCTACCCTAGCTAAGCGTACAACTATCCCCGTCGAGGACAGTTGTGCTTTCCTAGATCCAATGGATAAAAAGTTAGAGGGTTACCTTAAGAAAATGTTTATTCAACAAGGTTTTATTCTCCAGCCTCTTGCATGCATTGCCCCGGTCACTGCTGCTGTGGCCTTCTGGTTTGAGTCTCTGGAAGAGGCCTTACAGGTAGAAACCCCATTGGATGATATACTTGACAAGCTTAAAGCGCTTAAGCTAGCCAATTCATTTGTTTCTGACGCCGTTGTTCATTTAACCAAACTAACGGCTAAGAACTCAGGTTTTGCTATTCAGGCGCGTAGGGCGCTATGGCTTAAATCCTGGTCAGCTGACGTTACTTCAAAGTCTAAGCTTCTCAACATTCCCTTCAAGGGGCAGACCCTATTCGTGCCTGGACTGAAGGAGATCATTTCTGATATTACTGGAGGAAAAGGTCATGCCCTTCCTCAGGATAGGTCTAATAAATTAAGGACCAAACAAACTAATTTTCGTGCCTTTCGAAACTTTAAGACGAACGCGGCATCAACTTCCTCTAATACAAAACAAGAGGGAAATTTTGCCCAGTCCAAGCCAGTCTGGAGACCTAACCAGGCCTGAAACAAAGGTAAGCAGGCCAAGAAGCCTGCTGCTGCCTCTAAGACAGCATGAAAGATCAGCCCCCGACCCGGTAACGGATCTAGTAGGGGGCAGACTTTCTCTCTTCGCCCAGGCTTGGGCAAGAGATGTCCAGGATCCCTGGGCGTTGGAAATTGTGTCCCAGGGATATCTTCTGGACTTCAAAGCTTCTTCCCCAAAAGGAAGATTTCACCTCTCACAATTATCTGCAGACCAGATAAAGAGAGAGGCATTCTTACATTGTGTTCAAGACCTCCTAGTTATGGGAGTGATCCACCCAGTTCCAAAGGAGGAACAAGGGCAAGGCTTCTATTCAAATCTCTTTGTGGTTCCCAAGAAAGAGGGAACCTTCAGACCAATCTTAGATCTCAAGATCCTAAACAAATTTCTCAGGATCCCATCTTTCAAGATGGAGACTATTCGAACCATCCTACCTATGATCCAGGAGGGTCAATACATGATTACCGTGGACTTAAAGGATGCTTATCTTCACATTCCGATACACAAAGATCATCATCGGTTTCTCAGGTTCGCCTTCCTAGACAGGCATTACCAGTTTGTGGCTCTTCCCTTTGGGTTAGCTACGGCACCAAGAATCTTTACGCAGGTTCTGGGGTCACTTCTGGTGGTCCTAAGGCCGCGGGGCATAGCAGTAGCCCCTTACTTAGACAACATTCTGATACAGGCGTCGAATTTCCAAATTGCCAAGTCCCATACGGACATTGTTCTGGCATTCCTGAGGTCTCGTGGGTGGAAAGTAAATGAAAAAAAAAAGAGTTCTCTATCCCCTCTCACAAGAGTTTTCTTCCTGGGAACTCTGATAGATTCTGTAGAAATGAGGATTTACCTGACAGAGGACAGGTTGTCAAAACTTCTAAATTCCTGCCGTGTTCTTTATTATACTTCTCGCCCTTCGGTGGCTCAGTGTATGGAAGTAATCGGCTTAATGGTAGCGGCAATGGACATAGTTCCGTTTGCCCGCCTACATCTCAGACCGCTGCAACTCTGCATGCTCAGTCAGTGGAATGGGGATTACACAGATTTGTCCCCTCTACTAAATCTGGATCAAGAGACCAGGGATTCTCTTCTCTGGTGGCTATCTCGGGTCCATCTGTCCAAAGGTATGACCTTCCGCAGGCCAGATTGGACAATAGTAACAACAGATGCCAGCCTTCTGGGCTGGGGTGCAGTCTGGAACTCTCTGAAGGCTCAGGGGTCGTGGACTCAGGAGGAGGCACTCCTTCCAATAAACATTCTGGAACTAAGAGCGATATTCAATGCTCTTCAGGCTTGGCCTCAGCTAGCGGCAGTGAGGTTCATCAGATTTCAGTCGGAACACATCACGACTGTAGCTTACATCAACCATCAAGGGGGAACAAGGAGTTCCCTAGCGATGTTGGAGGTTTCAAAGATAATTCGATGGGCAGAGATTCACTCTTGCCATCTATCAGCTATCCATATCCCAGGAGTAGAGAACTGGGAGGCAGATTTTCTAAGTCGACAGACTTTTCATCCGGGGGAGTGGGAGCTCCATCCGGAGGTGTTTGCACAGTTTATTCAACGTTGGGGCAAACCAGAACTGGATCTCATGGCGTCTCGCCAGAACGCCAAGCTTCCTTGTTACGGATCCAGGTCCAGGGATCCCAAGGCAGCGCTGATAGATGCTCTAGCAGCGCCTTGGTCCTTCAACCTGGCTTATGTGTTTCCACCGTTTCCTCTGCTCCCTCGTCTGATTGCCAAGATCAAGCAGGAGAGAGCATCAGTAATTTTGATAGCACCTGCGTGGCCACGCAGGACTTGGTATGCAGATCTGGTGGACATGTCATCCTTTCCACCATGGACTCTGCCTCTGAGACAGGACCTTCTACTTCAGGGTCCTTTCAACCATCCAAATCTAATTTCTCTGCGGCTGACTGCTTGGAGATTGAACGCTTGATTTTATCAAAGCGTGGTTTCTCCGAGTCGGTCATTGATACCTTAATACAGGCGCGAAAGCCTGTCACCAGGAAAATCTATCATAAGATATGGTGTAAATATCTTCATTGGTGTGAATCCAAGGGTTACTCATGGAGTAAGGTCAGGATTCCTAGGATATTATCTTTTCTCCAAGAAGGATTGGAGAAGGGTTTGTCAGCTAGTTCCTTAAAGGGACAGATTTCTGCTCTGTCTATTCTTTTGCACAAACGTCTGGCTGAGGTTCCAGACGTGCAGGCGTTTTGTCAGGCTTTAGTCAGAATCAAGCCTGTGTTTAAACCTGTTGCTCTGCCTTGGAGTTTAAATTTAGTTCTTAAGGTTCTTCAAGGGGTTCCGTTTGAACCTTTGCATTCCATAGATATTAAGCTCTTATCTTGGAAGGTTCTGTTTTTAGTAGCTATCTCCTCGGCTCGAAGAGTTTCGGAGTTATCTGCTTTACAATGTGATTCCCCTTATCTCATTTTTCATGCAGATAAGGTAGTGTTACGTACCAAACCTGGTTTTCTACCTAAGGTGGTATCTAATAAAAATATCAATCAGGAGATTGTTGTACCGTCACTGTGTCCTAATCCTACTTCAAAGAAGGAACGTCTTTTACACAATCTTTCGTGCTTTAAAGTTTTATTTACAAGCTACTAAATATTTTCGTCAAACATCTGCATTGTTTGTTGTCTACTCTGGACAGAGGAGAGGCCAAAAGGCTTCGGCAACCTCTCTTTCTTTTTGGCTAAGGAGTATAATACGCTTAGCTTATGAGACTGCTGGCCAGCAGCCTCCTGAAAGGATTACAGCTCATTCTACTAGAGCGGTAGCTTCCACATGGGCTTTTAAAAATGAGGCTTCTGTTGAACAGATTTGTAAGGCGGCGACTTGGTCTTTGCTTCATACTTTTTCAAAATTCTATAAATTTGATACTTTTGCTTCTTCGGAGGCTATTTTTGGGAGAAAGGTCTTGCAGGCAGTGGTGCCTTCCGTTTAAGCGCCTGCCTTGTCCCTCCCTTCATCCGTGTCCTATTGCTTTGGTATTGGTATCCCACAAGTAATGGATGATCCGTGGACTGGATACACCTTACAAGAGAAAACAAAATTTATGCTTACCTGATAAATTTATTTCTCTTGTGGTGTATCCAGTCCACGGCCCGCCCTGTCATTTTAAGGCAGGTGTTTTTTATTTTTAAACTACAGTCACCACTGCACCCTATAGTTTCTCCTTTCTCTTGCTTGTCTTCGGTCGAATGACTGGTAGTGGCAGTTAGGGGAGGAGCTATATAGACAGCTCTGCTGTGGGTGATCCTCTTGCAGCTTCCTGTTGGGAAGGAGAATATCCCACAAGTAATGGATGATCCGTGGACTGGATACACCACAAGAGAAATAAATGTATCAGGTAAGCATAAATTTTGTTTTTTCACCTATATGTGAGTGCAGTGCATTTATCTCACTCCTTGAATCTGGCTTTATTGCATTATAGTCGGCTTATTTATTACAAGGTCCATTGGAGATGAGACATCATTGACATCTTGCTCAGTAAAGTGATCATTTAAGGATCCGATAGGGACAAAGATTAACTTTTTATTTAACCCATGTAAAGATCAGCGCTGCCACAACACACATACTTTAGAAAAAAAAATATTAAAAAAATATATGTATATCTTTAACTGTCTCTAGTTGACAACAATTCTAGCATGACTAAAGAAATAAAATATACTATTTAGATATGCCTTTTAACAAAGGAAATCAAGAGAATGAAAAAAATAGATAATAGAAGTAAATTGGAAAGTTGTTTAAAATTGCATGTTCTTTTTAATTGATGAAAGAAAGAATTTGGGTTTCATTTCCCTTTAATAGACGTATATACACTGTGAACTCTTGCACACGCTCAGTAGGAGCCTCAGAAAGTGTGTAGATTTTGATACCTGTGCACAATTTGATAATAGAAGTTAACATCTCTATGTGACTCATGAACGTGTAAAGGGACTCTGATGTGTTTGAAACAAATTAACTTTTTTATTGCAATGATTTAATTAATAGATAAACTCCACCTATCATTTGCCTTTTTTGGATGAGCCAATCAGGGCTTTAGTCTACAGACAACAAGGCTAACCACTGTCATAAACTTAATTGTTTTGCAGTTGTTATTAGTTAAAAGGATATGAAACACATTATTTTTTTTCTTTCATGATTCAGATAGAGCTTGTGATTGTAAACAACTTCCCAATTTACTTTTATTATTTAATTTGCATAGATCTCTTGGTATCCTTTGTTGAAAATGATACCTAGCTAGACTTAGAACCTGCTCATTGGTGGCTACATAAATATGCCTCGTATTAGTGGCTCACCCAATGGGGCCGAATTATCAAGCGTCACATGAAGCTTGATGCCCCTGTTTCCGCGCAAGCCTTCAGACCTGCGGGAAACAGCAGTTATGAAGCAGGGGACTAAAGACCGCTGCTCCATAACTTGTCCGCCTGCTCTGAGGCTGTGGATATCAATCCACCTGATCCTATACGATCGCGCTGATTGACACCCCCTGCTATTGGCCGCGACATTGCACAAGCAGTCCACAAGAATGCTTGTGCAATGATAAATGCCAAGCAACAAAAGGTATTCCAGCCTCCAATTTTTTTTTAAAAAAGAACCTTTATTTCCTTACATGTGGTCCTCAGAAATAGAACATACGACGTTTCAAGCCTGCTATAGGCCCTTAATCATGTATACTTGTATTAAGGGCCTATAGCAGGCTTGAAACGTTGTATGTTCTTTTTCTGAGGACCCCATGTAAGAAAATAAAGGTTCTTTTTAGGTTCTATTATCAATTTTTCTTTGTTTACTTGATATCTTTAGTTGAAAAACAGGGACATATGCTTTGCAGCCGGCCCATATCTGGAGCACTATATGGCAGCAGTTTTGCAAAAATATTATCTATTGGCAAGATCACTATATGGCAGCACTATTTCCTTCCATGTAGTGCTCCCAATTCCTACCTAGGTATCTTTCAACACTAAATATTGTTGGAGCAAAGCAAATTTGATCATTTAAGTAAACTGGAAACTCTAATAAAATGGTATGTTCTGTCTATCTTGCAAACGCCCCAATACCTAGAAGGACTGTAACACAATTGGTTAGATTCAGTAGAGAGATCTGGTGATTGACAAATTTAGCCCTGGGAATCGCTGGCTTTAAAGGGAAATAAAAGGGCAAAAAGCAGAGCGCTAATAAGTTAGAATAGTTTCTATATGCTCTGTCTATTGTATATAACTGATGATCCTTCAGAAATCTTATCAAATGAATTATCTGTAAAATGTTGTAGAAAATACTTTTCTATAGATTGTGATAAACTCCTGTTTGTTTACAGGGACATTGGGGCTGGGCCAATTTATCAATGTCTGGCGGACACGATACGCTGTAGAGGATCATGTCCGCCCGACTTTGCTGAATGCCGACAGCATATGCTGTCGGCATTTAACATTGCACAAGCAGTTCTGCAGGAGGCAATGCCGCCTTCTGCAGATTTGTGGCCAATCGGCCGCTAGCAGGGGGTGTCAATCAACTTGATCGTACACGGTCTTAAGACCACTGCTTCTTAAAGGGACAGTCTAGTCCAAAATAAACTTTCATGTTTCAGATGGAGAATGTAATTTTAAACACTTTTCCAATTTACTTTTATCAACAATTTTGCTTTGTTCTCTTGGTATTCTAAGTTGAAAGCTAAACCTAGGAGGTTCGTATGCTAATTTCTAAGCCCTTAAAGACCGCCTCTTCTCTCAGGGCATTTTGACAGTTTTTCACCACTAGAGGGTGTTAGTTCATGTGTGTCATATAGATAACACTGTGCTCATGCACGTGAAGTTCCAGTGAGCCAGCTCTGATTGGCTAAAATAGATGTCTGTCAAAAGAACTGAAATAAGGGGGCAGTTTGCAGAGGCTTAGATACAAGTTAATCACAGAGGTAAAAAGTGTATTTATAAAACTGTGATGGTTATGCAAAACTAGGGAATGGGTAATAAAGGGATTATCTATCTTTTTAAACAATAAAAATTCTGGTGTAGACTGTACCTTTAACTCCTGTTTCCGGCGAGCCTGAAGGCTCACGCAGAAACAGCAATTAGGGGCATTATTTAATCGGCCCCATTGTGCGCACATTAAGATAATAGTGAAGCTGAAGCATACATTGTAAATTAAAAAGAAGATTATATGACCTTAAAAAAAGTTTATGAATTTTACCTGAAAATTTTTATCCATGGTGTGTCTGAGAAGCAATGCCGGGATACCCTTGTAGAAGTACGTAAAGTGATCATGCCCCCCTCAGCCAATCCCGCATGACATGCAAAATCAACAATTAATTACCATGAACGTGCTTGCTAGTGCCTGTGAGTGCACACAGTAGCATGCACAGATTGGATGTTTGGCAGCGGACACATAAATCAATTGTGGAATGGATATCCATAAAATAATATAATGAATACTGAATAATGTGAGTGTATTTGTATACATATTTGAGTCAACATAGCTCCCGCAATAATGATCAGCTGGACTGGTACTCGATCCCATCCCCTCACAGCTACTCTCCTCCCTCTCTTCTACCTGTACCCTTATCCTCACACACATTGTCAACCTCTCCCTCAGCACCCACCAGTATATTTCCCTCATCTCTTAAACATGCACTGGTCAAACCTATCCTCAAAAAACCTTCTCTCAATCCAACCTGCCCATCCAACTACCGCCCCATTTCCCTATTTCCCCTTACCTCAAACCTTCTAGAAAGGCTGGTATATACCCCTCTATCACATTCCCTCACATTAACCCCTTAGTGACCAGAGCACTTTTCCATTTTCTGTCCGTTTGGGACCAAGGCTATTTTTACATTTTTGCGGTCTTTGTGTTTAGCTGTAATTTTCTTCTTACTCATTTACTGTACCCACACATATTATATACCGTTTTTCTCGCCATTAAATGGACTTTCTAAAGATACCATTATTTTCATCATATCTTATAATTTACTATAAAAAAAATTATAAAATATGAGGAAAAAATGGAAAAAAACACACTTTTTCTAACTTTGACCCCCAAAATCTGTTACATATCTAAAACCACCAAAAAACACCCATGCTAAATAGTTTCTAAATTTTGTCCTGAGTTTAGAAATACCCAATGTTTACATGTTCTTTGCTTTTTTTGCAAGTTATAGGGCCATAAATACAAGTAGCACTTTGCTATTTCCAAACCATTTTTTTCCAAAATTAGCGCTAGTTACATTAGAACACTGATATCTTTCAGGAATCCCTGAATATCTATTGACATGTATATATTTTTTTTTAGTAGACATCCCAAAGTATTGATCTAGGCCAATTTTGGTATATTTCATACCACCATTTCACCGCCAAATGCGATCAAATACAAAAAATTGTTCACTTTTTCACAAATTTTTTCACAAACTTTAGGTTTCTCACTGAAATCATTTACAAACAGCTTGTGCAATTATGGCATAAATGGTTGTAAATTCTTCTCTGGGATCCCCTTTGTTCAGAAATAGCACACATATATGGCTTTGGCGTTGCTTTTTGGTAATTAGAAGGCCGCTAAATGCCACTGCGCACCACAAGTGTATCATGCCCAGCAGTTAAGGGGTTAATTAGGGAGCTTTTAGGGAGCTTGTAGGGTTAATTTTAGCTTTAGTGTAGTGTAGTAGACAACCCCAAGTATTGATCTAGGCACATTTTGGTATATTTCATGCCACCATTTCACCGCCAAATGCGATCAAATTAAAAAAAACGTAAAATTTTTCACAATTTTAGGTTTCTCACTGAAATCATTTACAAACAGCTTGTGCAATTATGGCACAAATGGTTGTAAATGCTTGTCTGGGATCCCCTTTGTTCAGAAATAGCAGACATATATGACTTTGGCGTTGCTTTCTGGTAATTAGAAGGCCACTAAATCCTGTTGCGCCTCACACGTGTATTATGGCTAGCAGTGAAAGGGTTAATTAGGGAGTTTGTAGTGAGCTTGCAGGGTTAATTTTAGCTTTAGTGTAGAGATCAGCCTCCCATCTGACACATCCCACCCCCTGATCCCTCCCAAACAGCTCCCTTCCCTCCCCCACCCCACAATTGTCCCCGCCATCTTAAGTACTGGCAGAAAGTCTGCCAGTACTAAAATAAAAGGGTTTTTAAAAAAAAATGAAATTTTTTTTTAGCATATTTACATATGCTACTGTGTAGGATCCCCCCCTTAGCCCCCAACCTCCCTGATCCCCCCCAAAACCGCTCTCTAACCCTCCCCTCTGCCTTATTGGGGGCCATCTTGGGTACTGGCAGCTGTCTGCCAGTACCCAGTTTACAATAAAAAGTGCTTTTTTTGGTTTTTTTTTGTTTTTTTCTGTAGTGTAGCTTCCCCCAACCCCCCACCCCCCACAAACAAACCCCCACCACCTTGCTGATTGTTTAGATTTTATTGTTTATTATATTTTTTATTTCCCCATTTTCTGCAGTGTAGCGGTTCCCACCCGCTCCCTCCCCGTGCACGCGCCCGCCCCCACCCTCCCGTGCACGCGCGCGCGCCCGTGCGCGCCCCCAGCCACCCCCGCCCACGATCCCGCCCCCCTTCAGATCCACATGGCCATCGATGGCCGCCACCCGCCTCCCGGTCCGGCTCCCACCCACCAACGCAGGTAGCCACCGATCTCCGGTGCAGAGAGGGCCACAGAGTGGCTCTCTCTGCACCGGATGACTTAAAAAGGTTATTGCAGGATGCCTCCATATCGAGGCATCACTGCAATAACCGGAAAGCAGCTGGAAGCGAGCAGGATCGCTTCCAGCTGCTTTCCACACTGAGGACGTGCAGGGTACGTTCTCAGGCATTAACTGCCTTTTTTCTGAGGACGTACCCTGCACGTCCTCAGTCGTTAAGGGGTTAAACTCCCTCCTTGACCCACAGCAATCTGGATTTCGCCCCCCATAACTCCACAGAGACAGCAATTGGTTACCAATGACCTACTTACAGCAGCATCGAAAGGCCACTTCTCTCTGCTTATCTTCTTTCTGCAGCCTTTGGTACTGTTGAACACCCTATACGCCATCACTAGGTACCTTAACAAAGTCCAACGGGTTTCAATATCATTTGTTTGCTGATGGCACCCAAATCTACCTCTTTGCACCAGACCTATCTCCTTCTTTGCAAACTCGTGTCACTTACTGTCATTTTTCTATAGCATTATCCCATTGCAAAAATCCCTACACTACTTAACCCCTAAAGTGCCACAACCCCCATTGTAATAAGCCCCTACACTACTTAACCCCTAAAGTGCCACAACCCCCATTGTAATAAACCCCTACACTACTTAACCCCTAAAGTGCCACAACCCCCTTTGTAATAAACCCCTACACTACTTAACCCCTAAAGTGCCACAACCCCCATTGTAATAAACCCCTACACTACTTAACCCCTAAAGTGCCACAACCCCTTTTGTAATAAACCCCTACACTACTTAACCCCTAAACCACCACTACCCCATCACAATAAAAAAACTCTACACTATTAACCGGTGTGTTTGTTCGTTTATTGATTTTGCTCATTTTATTGGTGTAAAAGTGCTTGTTATTAATATTGTAACTTTAATTGATTTAGAAAGTAGTGTTTGTATCTTATTGGTTATCACTTTTCATTGCTTATTAACCAACCATTCTTAAAGGGATATAAAACCCCAAATGTTTATTTTATGATTCTGTTAGAGATTACAATTTTAAACAACTTTCGAATTAACATCTATTATCAATTTTGCTTTGTTATCTTAGTATTCTTTGTTGAAGGAGCAGCAATGCACTACTGAGAGATAGCTGAGAACATTGGGTGAGCCAATGTCAAGAGGCATATATGTGCAGCCACCAATCAACAGATAACTCCCAGTTCCTGAGCCTACCTAGGTACTCTTTTCAACAAAGGACACCATGAGAATAAAGCAAATTAGATAAAAGAATTAAATTGTAAAGTTGTTTAAAATTGCATGTTCTTTCTGAATCATGAAAGAAAAATGTTGGGTTTCATGTCCCTTTAAGGGTATTTAGAAATAATTTTAAAAAAGTGTTGCCTGTGGGTTTATCAAGTCCTTTTAGCTGTTGAATTCAATAAGTAAAAGAGGTACAGTATATATGTGCAGCCACCTCAATCAGCAACTAGCTCTCAACTCTTCAGCCTACTTAGGTATGCTTTCCAACAAAGGATACTAAGAGAATGTAGCAAATTAGATAATAGAAGTAAATTGGAAAGTTGTTTTAAATTGTATTCTCTATCTGAATCATGAACTAAAATGTTTGAGTTTCTGGTCCCTTTAGCCCCTTTAACGATGGCCAATGCCCTCTCATTGGGCCTTGTTTATAGCACAGGTCTTGCCGATGCCAGCAAGCACGCACTATATCTACATACCTCCGTAAGTGATGCATGACGTCATAATGCAGCTTCGCCGCTGTTGAGAGAGCTGCGCTTGTAAACTCTTTAGTGACCATGCAGAGTACAGGGTATGTTGGTCGTTAAGGGGTTAAGTATCACAAATTAGGATTGTGATTGATAAAAACAGTACCCAGCACATGTAAAGTCATTTGTCACTGAAATTATAATATAAGAAATGCTGCAAATAAATAATGAAAATGATAGATTGTGATTCTGTCAATTAAAAGTGCTTCTCTGCATCCGTTAAAGGCACAGTCAAAAATAAACTTTCATGATTCAGATAGGGCATGTAATTTTAAACAACTTTCCAATTCACTTTTATCATCAAATTTGCTTTGTTCTTTTGGTATTCTTTGTTGAAAGCTAAACCTAGGTAGGTTCATATGCTAATTTCTAAGCCCTTGAAGACTGCCTCTTATTTCAATGCATTTGGCAGTTTTTCACAGCTAGAGCGCGTTAGTTCATGTGTGCCATACAGCTACCATTGTTATCACGCCCATTGAGTTATAAATGAGAAGGCACTGATTGGCTAAAATGCAAGTCTGTCAAAAGAACTGAGATAAGGGGCAGTATGCAGAGGTTTAGATCACAGAGGTAAAAAGTATATTAATAAAACCGTGTTGGTTATGCAAAACAGGGGACTGGGTAATAAAGGGATTATCTATCCAATAACAATTCTGGAGCAGACTGTCCCTTTAACCTGTAGATCATTTCTTAATGTTAGATTATAATCAATCCCATAATTCTATGCAGGCATTAGAGCAATGTCTGTTTGTATTTTCATGTCCCTTTAAAACCCAATGGCACTTCCTGTTACTTTAAAGGGACATGAAACGCAAAATTTGCCTATCATGATTCAGATTTAGAATAACTTCTATTATCAAATTTGCTTTGTTCTCTTGTTATTCTTTTGTAGAAGAGATATCTAGATAGATAGAGTGTTTGTCTGGAGCTCTTCAGGACAGGAAATAATGCTGCCATCTAGTGCTCCTGCTAATGTATAACATTGTTGCAAAACTGCTGTCATATAGTACTGCAGACACGTGCACACTCCTGAGCTTAGCTTCCTGCTTTTCAACAAAGGATAACACAAAAATGAAGACAATTTGATAATAGAAGCAAATTGGAAAGTTAATTAAAATTGAATTCTCTGAATCAAAAAATATTTTTTTTTATGCCCTTTCAATATAAAATGTTATTTTTAATGTGATAATAATGTGTGTTCATATGAATAATAGAGATTTGTATTACAGTTTTTGTTCCTTTTATTATTAGCTATACCTGCTGCACTGGCTAATATGACACAATATATTCTCTGCCCTACAGCTCTGAAACAAGGGAAAAACAATCTTGTGCTTGGAACATTCTTAGAGATTAATCTCCCTCTAGCTGGTGTTCAGCAGACTGAGAGAATTCACGTTTTGGCAGCTTATGCCTTTGACATTTTTAATGTTTTGGCACAGACGGAATCACTGGAAAAGAGGCACAAATATATTTCATACTCATCTTTTGGATACATTGAATATGATCAGTGTCCGCATAGAAATATAAAAAAATGAAATGTCTTTTAACATAAGAAATAAAACTGCTAAACCTATTTGCCGAGGCACTAAACTAAAAGAGCACTATTTAAATATCTTAATTTGTGTAAGGTTAAAGGTGTCTGAACTGATTATGAGACTAATAGGAAATGCATGTTTGTGCACAACTCATGCCTTGAGAAAGATTACCCATTGGCCTAAAAAACAACTGCCAGAGCTAGTAAACAGTTACTGCCCCACTACTACTAACAAAAACAACAGCAAAGAAAAATCCTTTAAAAATATGTACGTGTTAAAACTTCATCTTTTAGATCAACCAAGGAAAACAGGAAATAAAGACTAGAGACAACTTGGATTTAGTCGCAATAATCATGGTACAATGTTTCGCAAGATTAGCACATTGTCATACCTGGATACAAGTTATTTAAATAAAAAAACAGAGCGGGAAAGAAAAGGGAGGAATTTCTCTGTATGTGAAAAGGTTACTGATATAGGGCCAGATTACAAGTATAGCACTAATTAATGCTCCTGCTCAAGTGTTAGAGGTATAGGAAAGTCACAATTAAACTTGCATGATTCAGATAGAGTATGTAATTTTAAGATACTTTTAAATTGTATCCCTCTTGGTATCCCTTGTTAAAAAATGAATACGCACATATCATACACTAGTGGGAGCTGCTGCTAATTGGTGCCTGCACACATTTGTCTCTTGTGATTGGCTAACTAGATGTGATTAGCTGCATGTCAGTAGTGCAAAGCTGTTCCTTCAGCAATGAATAACAAGAGAATGAAGCAAATTTGATTGCAGAAGTAAATTGGAAAGTTGTTTAAAAATATATGTTATATCTGAATCATAAAAGAAAAATTTGGGGTTTACTATACCTTTAATTGCGCTAGAAGTACCCGAGGAGCGCAAAAAGCCGAAGTTAGAACATCGGGTGTGCATTCACGTATTCCCCTATAGAAGTCAATGGAGAAAAAAAAGGAAAAACAAAAGCTAACATTTTTATGCAAACCCAATCGTATATTCTCAAGTGCGCTAACCTGAAATGAAAATATGAATATTTCACATTCCAATGTTCTGCACACAGCAGAATATGTTCAATGTATTCATAAATACTTATGGAACCGTTTCCTGCTTTACAATTTCAGTAATGTTAAAATGTAGTACTCTTGGAGACCTGATGTATCAATGCTAGAATATACAGTATGTGTAAAAGAAACACATATATAAAACATTGTAAGAAAATATTGCACTCTTATTTATACATATCATATGTAAAATAAAGGTTTATTATTAAAAACAAGGTTCTCACCAGGATTTGAAGGGATATGGTATATGATGTGTGCATTTCTATGTCTGTAGATATATTGTATATGGGTATGTGTGAGTGTGTACATATGTATGTATTTGTGTATGTATGTAGATGTGAGTATGTGTGTGTATGTAGATGTGAGTATGTGTGTGTATGTAGATGTGAGTATGTGTGTGTATGTAGATGTGAGTATGTGTATGTATGTAGATGTGAGTATGTGTGTGTATGTAGATGTATATAAGTGTATGTGTGTGTATGTAGATGTATATAAGTGTATGTGTGTGTACATATTTATGTGTGTGTACGTATGAATGTGTGTGTGTATACTAAAGTATGTGTATGTATGTATATATGTTTGTATGTGTGTCACTGTCAGGGCTCAAGCAGGAACGCATGGGAACGGAGTTCCTGCACTATTTTTGCAGGTGGAACTAAGTTCCCTCTGGACAGAGAACAGAAACGTTTCAGTTAAAGGGACAGTAAACACCAGAATTTTTGTTGTTTAAAAAGATAGATAATCCCTTTATTACCCATTCCCCAATTTTGCATAACCAACAAAGTTATAATAATATACTTTTTACCTCTGTGATTACCTTGTATCTATGGCTCTGCAAACTGCCCCCTTATTTCAGTTCTTTTGACAGACTTGCATTTTTAGCCAATCAGTGCTTGCTCTTAGGAGCTTCACGTGCCTGAGCTTAATGTTATCTATATGAAACACATGAACTAACACCCTCTAGTGGTGAAAAACTGTCAAAATGCTTTCAGATTAGAGGTGGACTTCAAGGTCTAAGAAATTAGCATATATACCTCCTTGATTTAGCTTTCAACTAAGAATACCAAGAGAACAAAGAAAAATTGGTAATAAAAGTAAATTGGAAAGTTGTTTAAAATTACCTGCCCTATTTAAATCATGAAAGTTTTTTTTTTTTTTACTTGACTGTTCCTTTAACACTGCTGCTACTGGTGGGAGGAGCTGGAGCACAGTCTGGTTAAAGGGATAATGAGATCCTCTAGTAATGGGCAGTAACACTTCATACAATACACTAAATGCAAGCCTGTCAGCAGTCCTGCTGTGTGATCACCCTGCACTGTTAGATCACATGGTGCTTATATGTCTGTGTGGCTTGCTCTTGGGTTATTTAGTTCTCCTCAGCAGAAATAGAACTATTGCACCTTAAGTGGGTGAGACTCTGTGACCGAGGAGGAGTCTCAGGTCCAAAGACAACCATTCAACCCTTCATTGGTTTAAATTTGCTTTCATTAACCAAGGTGTATAGATTATATACATATAAATACAGTGTAAGTGTGTGTGTATAAAACAATATTAATTGTGAGGGGGTGGAAGTCTTGGTGAGTTCCCACACTTTTTTTTGTAGGACTTGACCCCTGATGTGTGTGTACATATGTATGTGTGTGTATCTGTGTACATATGTAAGTGTATGTATGTAAGTGTGTGTACGTATGTATGTATATGTATGTGTGTTCGTATGTATGTATATGTATGTGTGTGTGTATACATATGTATGTATATATGTGTATGTATGTATGTATATGTATGTGTGTACGTATGTATGTCTATGTATGTGTGTACATATGTATAAGTGTGTGTATACATATGTATGTAAGTGTGTGTACGTATGTATGTATATGTATGTATGTGTGTGTACGTATGTATGTCTATGTATGTGTGTACGTATGTATGTCTATATATGTGTGTACATATGTATAAGTGTGTGTATACATATGTATGTGTATGTATGTAAGTGTGTGTACGTATGTATGTATATGCATGTATGTGTGTGTACGTATGTATGTATATGTATGTGTGTACATATGTGTGTGTGTGTATACATGTATGTGTAGGTATATATTTGTGTATGTGAAGTGTTTTGTTTCTCTCAATAGAAAATTAAATTTTAAAACTTAGTTAAGAACTCCACTATTTGACCTTCTGAGCTATTCGAGATCTGGATATTAGTGCATCCTAGGCTTTCGCTGGAGTGTTAATATTTTACTTTTAACTTGTAACATAAATGCAAAAATTGTATCACTACAGATTATGCTCTAGCAACATAGCGCTAGCATTTGTGTGCTCCACTTGTAATCTAGGCTTTTACTATTGCCTATTACTATGAAGTCAATCACAATCATTTAGTAAAGCTTAGTCAAATGATTTATCTACAAAAATCCCCATAGATATCAATGGTGAAAGACAAATCATTAAAAGACCACTAAAGTAAAAAATAAACATTCATGATTCAGATAGAGTGAACAATTTTAATCAACTTTCCAATTCACATCCATTATCAAAATATGCTCAATCTGTAAATATATGCCCACTTTCTGAGAAACACGCTGCTACTGAGCATGTGCAAGACTCGATTCACAGAATATATGCATATGTATGTATATGCATTTTGTGATTGGCTGATGACTGTCACATGATGCAGTGGGAAGGAAAATAAAACTAACTGAAATTTATCAGAAAAAAAATCTACTCATGTGAAATTCAAACTAAGTGATTTTCATTGTCTATTCACTATGCATTTGTTGATTATGATATTCTACGGTGTTTAGTGATCATTTTAATAACTTTTCTAAAGGGTTGTGATTGACACCTTTATGTTTAACTACGGCAAAGGAAAAAAACATTAAAGGGACAGTATACACTCATTTTCATATAACTGCATGTAATAGACACTACTATAAAGAATAAGATGCACAGATACTGATATAAAAATCCAGTATAAAACGGTTTAACAACTTACTTAGAAGCTTTCAGTTTAGCTCTGTTGAAAAGGTAGTTGGAAAGCCCACTGCAAGTGGGAAATAAGACACTCCCCCCCTCCCCCTTCTTTTGCATATGAAAAGACCCTTTACACCAGTGCTTTCCAAACTGTGTGTCGGGACACACTAGTGTGTCGGCAGCAGTGTGTAGGTGTGTCCCTGCTTCAGCACAAATTTCTTTTATTTTTATTTTTTTGGTTTCTGACTTTCCGCCTGCCTGCTATGCATATCACATGGTTGACACGTTATTGATACCTAGGGGGACACAGATCATCTTAACCTATTGGCGCAGCTCAGTGGGAACTGAAACTATTCCCATTGGCGGCACATTTATCTCCTGACTGCACGTGTAGTCTCCTTAATTGGCTCGTGACTGCATGTGTAGTCAGTGAGTGGGAGAGCAGTGTGTTTGCAGCGCGGGCAGTAGTCAATCGAACTCACCGAGCTCTGAGGGCGGCAGCTTAAATGCTGAGCTGAAGTCAGTGGGGTTTTTTTGCAACTAGCTCCCAGTAGTGCATTGCTGCTCCTGTTCTTGATATATGGATAGGAAGTGGAAGCTTAAAAATGCTTGATGATAAAATGCGAGTGTCTTTATCTAATATTCCACCAAATATTCAGAAATTGTGTTCATCCCATCAACCTCATACATCCCATTAAAATAGTAAGTAGCTATTGGTGTTGTTAAACTTTTTTTTAATTCTTGCACATACTTACTGTTACTTGTAAATATATTTCATTATTATATAATTTATGTATGTGTCCGTATCTCTTAAAACAAGTTAGTTTAACCTCCTTTTTGCTAGTACAACTGAATTACTGTTGCAAAATGATGTAGGTCTAAAAAGTGTGTCACCAACATGAAAAGTTTGGAAAGCTCTGCTTTACACAAACAGGAGCAAGCTGGAGAAGGTAGCTGATGGTATTCAAATAAAACTTTGGGGCTTGGTTAGGAGTCTGAAAATCAGAGCAATGTTATTTAAAAATAAGCAAAATTATACATTTTTTAAAAAAAAAAACTTTATGGGCTTTATAAATAGATAATCTACAAAACATTTATGCAAAGAAAAAAATGAATGTATAATGGCCCTTTAACTAGCAAAAAAAGAAAGATATAAAATAAATTATGTATCTACAAAAAATCTCTGAAGGTTAAAGGGACACTAAACCCAAATTGTTTCTTTCATGATTCAGATAGTGCAGCAATTTTAAGAAACTTTCTAAATTACTCCTGTATCAATTTTTCTTTGTTCTCTTTATTTAAAAAGCAGGAATTTAAAGCTTAGGAGCCAGCTCATTTTAGGTTCAGCACCCTGGATAGTGTTTGCTTATTGGTAGCTACATTTAGCAAACCAATAAGCAAGCATAACCCAGGTTCTCAACCAAAAATGGGCTGGCTCTTAAGCTTAACTTTCCTGCTTTTTAAATAAAGATATAAGAGAACAAAGAAAAATTGATAATAGGAGTAAATTAGAAATTTGCTTAAAATTGCATGTTCTATCTGAATCATGAAAGAATGTGGGTTTAGTGTCCTTTTAATGGTGAATTTTCTAGAGAAATCAGACACTATGTGGTGCTGTCGAGGGATTTCTGCATCTGTTTTAGCCTATTTTTTTATTATTTGATTATCACAAAATTTCTGAGCTATTTCTTAAGCTCCAAATTTCAAAATTGTAGATATTATTTTTTACTTTTCTTTCTTCTTTGTGATAGATCATTACTGTTTTTTTCTCTCCATTTTTTATTCCATGTGCAGCCTGTATTTCTGCTCTTGAGCCAACCTAGGTTTACTTTTACAACAAAGAATACAGAGAGAAAGAAGTGAATTTGATAACAGAAGTCAATTGAAAAATTCCTTTAAGTCACAAACTCTATCTGAACCAGGAAAGTATGATTTTGACTTTTATGTCCCTTTAATAAGATTAACGGGACAATAATGTCAAAATTAAACGTTCATGATTCAGACAGAGCAGGTACTTTTAAACAACTTTTCAATTGACTTTTGCTGTTATCTATTTTGCTTTTTGCTTTTAGTTCCCTTTGTTGAAAAGCATACCTAGGTAGGCTCAATAGCAGCAATGCCATACTGGATGCTAGTTGCTGATTGGTGGCTTTTATTTATGCCTTTTGGCATTGGCTTTCAGGGAGGTCCTTGCATAGCTGCCCATTCAACAAAGAATACCAAGAGAATAAAGCATATTTGACGATAGAAGTAAACTGTAAAGTTGTTTAAAAATTGTATGTTCTATATCAATCATGAAAGAAATATGTGGGTTTCATTTCCCTATAATTAAACTTGAACCATATTCCATGACTGGTTATTGACTGACAGAAACGTGCATTTTATTTTAAAAATTCATTTATGAAAAAGAAAAATCATCTTTATTGGCCTTTTAGGTGGTAAGATTTCTCATTTTGTGGTGTGGCAGATCCAGCGTGCGACATCCAAAGATCTGCCATGTCGTTACGTTCCTACACTTTGAGAGGAGGGAGCTGGGTGTGGGACTGAGCTCGGCTCATGGTGTTTCTGTGAGAGTTTTCAGTATTTCCCTGGTTTTGCATATAAAGGGTAACTTAAAGGGATAGTAAACCCCAAAATGTTCTTTTCTGATTCAGATAGAACATACAATTTTAAACAACTTTCCAATTTTATTCTATTATCAAATTTGCTTTATTCTCATGTTATCCATTGCTGAAGGGACAGCATTGCACTACTGACAGCTAGCTGAACACATCTATTTAGCCAATCACAAGAGACAAATGTGTGCAGGCACCAATTAGCAGCAGCTCCCACTAGTGTATGATATGTGCATATTCATTTTTCAACAAGGGATACTAAGAGAATGAACACATTTGGAAATAGAAGTGAATTTAAAAGTGTCTTAAAATGAATCATGAATCATGCACGTTTAATTTTGACTTCCCTACCCGTTTAGCATACTAAGCCCATCTCACTATATACACGAGAGAAAAAAATACACGTAGCCCTGCAAAACATTTAAATAACCACTAGGTGGCTTCCTAAGGACACAAAACGCACGGTTTCTTATCAAATGTGCAAGGAATGTTTTAAAGGGTTCAGCTATCTCCACATTAAAACTTTTATCTGTAAAGTGTAATTAAAAAACTCAGGTTATAGTGATCAGCACTCAGTATTTATAATCTACAGACAGCACAAAACACTTTACTACCAGGGCCATGCAATTCATTTACACTGAAAAAGAAAAAAGCTTGTGAAGTTGTAAAAGTAACCAGATATGGCGTATATTACAATTTGAGTGCTATTGATAGCGCAGGGTACACTATCAATATCGTAGGACCCTGCTAGGATTAGTGCACCACCTGTTAATACCATTCCATGGTAAAGAAGAATTACTAGAGAATATTTAGCCTTATAATTTCAATGGGCAACTTAAGTTCAAACATGGCGGCACTCATTTATAAAAACTCAGTGGAACTTAGAAAAACAACAGGAAAAGGGGACAAAATAAATAATTTAAATATACTACAAAGTTTTTAACTACATATAATTAAACATTTTGGGCCAGATTACAAGTGAAGCTCAAATTAATGCTCCTGCTTGAGCATTAATTGTGCTAGAATTAAGATTTCTGCGTTTGTCCGGTTTGCGCTCGTATTATAAATTGAAAGTAATCTGTTTTTACTCTCGAGCTAACCCGACGAGCACATAAAAATATCTTATGCCCGTTCATGTAATACCCCATAGAAGTCAATAGAGAAAAAAAGTGGAAGAAAAACCTTGATCGCATATTCTCATTTGCACTAACCCGACATGAAAATATGAATATTTCATATTCCAATGTACTTTATATAACAAAATATGTTCTATTAATTCATAAATACATATGTCTATAGATATATATATATTATATTTTGGTAACATACATATCTATACCTATATATACATGATCATATATAGTTATAGATATATACAGATATAAATAGAAACAGGGCCGCCACTAGAAATTTTGGCGCCCCTGATTTAACCATTGATCAGCTCCCCCCCCCCTTTGACATGTGCAATTTTTGACCAAGTGACTAAAACGTATATGCACTTTATTCTTAAGTGTAGTCAAACTTGGAAATGTTGTAAAGGTAGTAACACCCAAACACAGAAACACACAGACACACTCATACACTGAAACACACACACACACACATAAGGATTCACATATAGACAGTGTCTATATGTGAATCCTTATGTGTGTGTGTGTGTGTTTCTATTAGAAACGCTAGCTGATACGCAAAGAAACACACTCAGACACAGAAACCCAAACAGACACTTAGCACTTGTTTACATTGACCTGACAAGTTATGAGGTAGACTACAGTTTTGTCAAAAAGGGAGATTTACAAAACCAAATATGGAGTTCTGAATATCTTTTTGTCAAGTAGATGCCAACAGCATGCAGTGGCTGAAAGGAAGGGCCCTGAACTGCCTAAACAATAATTTAAAGGTTAAATGCTGGATTGGTGACTTGTGCAAAGGTCTCATTAGTTTCAAAGTCTGTAGAAAGATGTGAATAATCAGTAGTAAGGTCAAAATGTCCTAAAAAGGAACAGACAATGGACACACTCAAACTTGCACATACACCCAAGGAAACACAGACAGAGACAGCCTCAGAAAACACACACATACATACACACACACACACACACATACACACACACACACACACAGAGATGCCCACAGAAAACACACAAAGACATACACACACAGAGAGACAACCACATAAAACACACAAATACGGGGGGCGGAGCTAACCGCTGAGCTGAGTGGACGTGCAGGCAGAGAGCTCCTGTCTCACATCCTATTTAACAAGTTTAAAAAGTCACTTATTTCTAATAATTTAAGTATTCTGACCTATTCTCTGAGGTACCTAGCATAGCTGGGTTGCTTTGCCTTACGGATCATTTCCTCACAATATACTGCAGATCCCAAAAGTGAATTATTGTACCATCGGCCTTGCAGCTTGACATCCGTCTAGTCCTATTCTAGGCTTGGTACCTACTGTGCTACGGAGGGTCGGGGATCCACTCCGGAGCATCAAAAAGCAACACAGCAGGACCAGGGAACAAGAACCAAATAGGTCCGGAACCGATCGAGAGCCAGACGCATCTTAGGAATTGGCTTGGGGCCCAGTCGCATCAGCCCGCTAACTACTTGCTCCCTACCTACCATTGGGAGACCGCAACGGAGGAGAACCAAGATCAGTGAGGGGATCGGATTAGAGAGGGTGAAGATAGCAGGAGCACTAACCTGAGATCTTCCAGGAGCCGACATCCATGCCACTATTGACGCCAAAAGCAGCCATCTTGGGACCTAGAGGAGAAAGACGCCACAGACAGGCCCACAGGTAAAGAGGAGAAGAGGGTTTCCTGGCTCACGGTCTCCACGCAGACTAAACTTAGTAACTTAGAGACTTACAAGTACCTCTGTAGTTAGTCCCGGCATACCTCACATAACCTCAGCGCTGACAGAAATCCTGGGCGGTGGCAGACATTACACGAGCAGAGCAGCCGCAATGTTAGAGGAACCTCGGAGGGGAAAGAGCCGTCAGATCAAACTCCACATAGCACCTGACATAGGAAGGTGTCGGGAACAGTTCCGCAGACTGTAGAGACTGGGGAGACAGGCTGCCACATATAAGTAAGTGCGCTGTATCATTCACACACGCACTCGACCTCCAGCAGAGGCCTAACTGTTCTGCTACTAGCACACCTATAAGTGCAGAGACCTAACTGTATGTACACTGCATTTGGGGAAACAGGGACCCCCAGGAAGAAGCTAAGTGAATCCCTGAGCTCCACAGCTTCTGTATATTCTTCAAAAGATGCTTTCCACCTTTAAGAAGCAGTTAATTTTCAGTTGGACAGTACACCATCCTAATGTGGTCTGTTATGTTGTAGTGGGCTGTAGCAAGAATACCACAAGAGGACCTTCTGGAAACAAATAAAATAAGTCTAAAGTTAACACAAACTCCCAATTATTTTATTACATTACTGGGGCCTAATAAAGCAGCAATCTTATCTGCAGTTTCTAAGCTGAAACTCAAAGCTTTAGGGAACTATACATAATTTGACTGCAGATTCAGAACTTCACCATAGTGGATAGTTAATAACCTAAAAGCCACAACACAGGACTCACAAGTACAGACTCCCTCCTCCCTTTCCCGCTACCCCGTGTGGTTAGCGGGTCATAACCACTCTCCTTTTTCCCACTCCACCCAATAGGGGGCACTTCCCCAGGAGGGTGGTCTTTCTCATGAGTCTTATTAAAGAGGCACCCCTCCTTCTACCCAACACACATCTGCAACTATTCCAGCCTAACCTGGTCTCTAAAATAATGCAAGGCTAAAGGCATGTGAGTAGAGGTGCAGGGGTATACCCTCCAGGTGCTCTTCTAACTAAGGATCTCATTTTGAGAAATCTCCATATCTGACTTTAAAAGCCTCCAATAACTATTCTACAATGGCAAATGTAATGAGGAGAAAACAAAAACTTCAGAAAAACCCCAAGAGAACATTAACAGATCATTTCCACAGTAAACATACTTCAGATCAAGAGCTCTCAGAGGATGACTCCAGAGATTCAACCACATCTCTTGGTAGACTCTCCAAGACCGATATCTCACGCAAGGATAGCTCCACCCTTTCCCAATCAATGTTTCTGGACACTATCCAAGCTCTCTCAGATAAAATGGACACTCATTACACTTCACTCCATCAGTAAAACAGACCTTAATGACCACCTCAATGGGTTATTTAAAGAACTAGTGGGTACACTTCAGTCACAGGATCTGCTGATAGATAGGGCTCATAGAGCTCTCCGTCCCCGAAATTCCCCCACACACACCCCCAGAGATGTCATCTTGAGGTTACATTATTATACAACCAGAGAGAAAATACTCAGAGCATCCTTCGTTAATAAACCTCTTAAAGACCCGTACCAAAATATACAGATATTCCCGGATCTCTCCCAACACACTCTAGCGAAGAGAAGATCTTTCCAACAATTTACTAGAGTTCTTTGCCATTATAATGTCAAATACAGATGGGGTTCTAAGTGAAAATATTCTTACAGCATCAAGACAGATCCTATGTCATCTCTTCACCCGAACAGGGAATGAAGTTGCTCCGCAACCTTGATCTCACTCCCCCCCAGGAGCCAAACCACAAATCTAAAGACACACCAGAGCCCCTCAATGCTTCCGCCCCAGACTGGAACCCATGGTCTCCTGCAGCTGAACGACAACTGAAGTGACAAAAATGACCCGATCTGGCGCTACATAGTTTGGTGTTTACCCCAACAGCATCTTACAGATCATCTTAGATAGTGGACGAGAGCTTACATACGGGTACATACCTTACCCTCCTACAGCTCGGCCGACCACCCACACAACCTTACTTTCTTATAGAAGGGATCTTCACCACATAGGTAATACGTGAGCTCACAAATGGGTACTTCTCTTACCCTTCCCTGCTCATGTATATACCGTTTGCCTTACTCCCTACACCATAGACTAATCCCCTCCTATGGCCTAAACAGCCCCACCCCCAACTTTGTCCACCTCCTCTATCACACAAGAACCACCTCGTCCCCCTCAGAGGAGTGTCATCACCCCAGATCTCACCACCTAGAGGAGACATTTCATCCTTGTGGGGATACATTGACTCTGCTCTCTCCTAGAGATAGAGATGACGAATCCATACCTCCCACGAAGGATCCATCCACACACAGCCTTAGAAGGAAGCAACGAACATTCTAAGGGTTTGATTTGCATTATAAACAGTTATTTAAGGATGTTTATTGTTGTATATTTCTAGGTTCATATCTTTAAAGCAAAATGTTTTATTATATAATGCCTTTAGGATAAAAAGTTACCACCTCCACATCCAGTACCTATAATCTAACTTTAGGGGTACTGTATACACCAGATCCTTTACCCCCCTCTCTCCCATAGATATCCCCTTTAACTCACCCATGCAGACCCACAGTCTCTTAGTATTGCACACGTACCCACACAGTTGGCACACAAGGTCCCTCATGCCCATGATATGGTGGAGGTGGTTAACTGGTTAACTATTGAATAACATATGATTGTGTTTGTTGTTATAATTCAGACCCCACAGTCCTACAGCTCTAGGTCATTTTCTGGGAGAGGCTAAAGATGCATTTATCTCCACGTTCCTCAGAACATTATACAAACATAGATCTACAGGAAACCCTATACAGATGCTTCCCCCCCCCTCTATTTATTAAATTACTACATATCCTCTCATATCCTATCCCTTATTATTCAATTGCACCCATCCTCTCTTGGTAGGTCACCCCATAACTACTACTAACATTAGCAATATACCCTCCAAAAGGTGACACACCCAAGCACGATTACTCTCGCCCGGATACCTAACCTTTAGTTCTAAGTCCTTAGTTCAATATGTTTATCTAAAGAGTCCCTATTATAACCCCAAATTTATTACAATTAATATAAACACTCTCTCGGAAAAGACTCACTTCTGCGATTTCCTTAAACTCATATCCCCTCAACACCCTCCTGGAGGGTAATACTACCCTTGCACCCTATTTATCCCTCTCAATTCCTTTTACCCATTCTCCACGCAGACACCTTGAGCATCACCCAAGTAGACTACTATCTCCTAAAACAGATATCTCTATTGCTCTTGGGTAAACCCGCTATAGCTCCGCCCCCCCCATAGCGGGTCCTTTACCCAATTCTTTTAATTAAAGCGGCTCTTGTCCGCTGCATCCTTTCATCTCTTCCCCATTACTCTAACTAGCTATATCTCTCCATCCTTATAAGCTCCTTGATCAAACAAAGAAATACATTCAGTCCCACATTCATTAGGTACCCAGAGGCGCCCCCCCCCCTATGAATATGGAAAACCTCTGTATTCTATCCCTTAACACACAAGGGATTGATTCCCCCATGAAGCGTAGCCTTCTTCTCAACCATCTTCAGAAAAGTAAAATAGATGTTGCTTTCCTGCAGGAAACTCACTGGACACTTGCACCACACACCCTCCGTACGTCTAGGAGATACCCTGTAGCCATAGAAGCATCCTACACATCAAAATCCAGAGGGGTTGCCATACTTCTTAGCAAAGACATAACCTATGAACCTATACTTGTGGAAACTGACCCCCAAGCTAGATTCATTATAATAATCTGTAAACTGAATTCCCAACTTGTTACCCTTGCAAACTTATATGCCTCAAACAACAGACAACTACATTTTCTCAGCAAGGCTTTACGTTTAATCTCAGAAATTAAACAGGGAGATCTGATTATAGAAGGCAACTTCAATCACATCTGGGATCTTAGTATAGATAGAATGGGGCCCAAAATCTCCACGCTGGATAGATCCATACACTCTCTGTCCAAGGCATTTAGGTCACTTATATGCCAGTATGACTTATATGATGTATGGAGATCGTTCCATCCACAGGAGAGAGATTTTACTTTTTACTCCTCCCCACATAAATCTCATACCCGAATAGATTACTTCTTCATGTCCTCTAGATTATTAGACAAAACATCTCATATTGAAATAGTCCCAATCTCCTGGTCAGATCATGATGCCTTGTACATGTCTTTCAGCTCATGTTCTTCCCACCCCTCCCCCCCTCATGGTGACTGAAAGACTACATGCTAACAGATCCTCTTACAAAACTAGATATACAATTGAAAATTGCCAGTTTTCTAGAATTCAATGACGACCTCCAGACTTCCACAGAGAACATGTGGGCTACACTTAAAGCTGTTCTGAGAGGATACTTAATTGAGGCAGATACTGATACACGTAGGAAGAGAAGTTCCACCCTCTCCTCACTCATCACCCAATCTAGGATATTGAGACAACAGCTCAATAAGGCATACTCCACCGCATTAAATGGCCAGCTATTAGAGACAAATAAACAGATACAAGATGCAGAACTACAAAGGACACATGTCACCTTAGAAAAGTATAAAAAACTAAATTATCATTTCAGAAACAAGGCCTCATCTCTCTTAGCTAAGAAGCTGCGACATCGTACCGCACAATCTAGGATCTTAACCATTAAGAGTAAGGTAGGTCACTCTCTTTACGCCCCTAGGGATATCGGACATGCCTTTAAGAGCTTTTATCAGGAACTATGAAATATAGAAACAGGACTAGACACGCACCCCCCCTCTTTGACAGATATCTCTAACTACCTCAAAAACCTTTGACTACCCACATTAGACCCAGAACTTGCCACTAACTTAACAACACCAATCACAACACAGGAAGTAATTGGAGTAATTAAATTACTAAAACAGGGAAAATCACCAGGCCCGGATGGCTATGCCGCTTGATTTTACAAAACCTACCAAACTACTCTAGCCCCCATTCTCTGTAGAACATTCCAAGAAATAATGCAAAAGGGATCATTTACTTCAGAGTTCCTTGAGGCTTCAGTAGTCATGATACCCAAACCAGGAAAGGACCCTGCACAATGTAGCAGTTATCAACCTATCTCCCTCCTCAATATTGACACCAAACTGACACCAAACTATATGCCAAATTAATAGCTAATAGACTCTCAAAAGTCATCAACCCAATAATCCACTCTGACCAAGTAGGATTTAACCCTAACAGAGAAGGCCCAGATGCCACTAGACGCATCTTAGGCTTACTTAGTATAGCCTCTAGGAGTGAGAACCCTTTCTTGGCCCTGTCCCTAGACGCAGAGAAGGCCTTTGATAGGGTCAGATGGGCCTATCTATGGGATACAATGAAGATTTTTAATTTTTCTGCTCCCTTCATTAAGGCAATACAAGAACTGTATTCCTGCCCCACAGCCCGAATAAAAGGAATAGGCTTCCAATCAGAGGCTTTTTCCATAACGAATGGTACAAGACAGGGCTGCCCTCTATCTCCGCTTCTCTTCGCCCTTGCGATAGAGCCTTTAGCAGAAGCAATTAGGATAAATCCCCTCATAAAAGGCATGACATCTGAAACCCACTCACATAAAATATCTTTACACGCGGATGATATAACCCTTTTCTTGACTTCCCCTACAACCTCCCTGACAGAAGTGTTTAAGACTATTAAGACTTTCAGTGCCATGAGCTACTACAAGCTAAACATAGACAAGACAGAGGCTCTCCCGATTAATATACCGTCCGGGAAACTGAAAACTTTACAAAAATTGTACAAATTTCAATGGAATTTCAATTCTCTTAAAATACTCGGAGTCCAATTAGTCCCAGACACCGCAACCACTATCTCTAAAAACTACACAGAAAGGCTCCCAGAATTCCGCAGACTTTTAAACAGCTGGGAATTCAGAGAAATCTCCTGGACAGGGAGAATAGCGGCCATCAAGATGTCCTTTCTTCCCAAGATTACCTATCTTTTTACATGCATCCCCTATAATCTCCCAAGGCCCTTACTAAACAAACTGCAGAGTCTTATTACCACTTATGTCTGGAAGGACAGACGACCTAGAACTGCTAGAAACACTTTAGAGAGACCATATACTCAGGGAGGACTAGCTCTCCCCAACCTCATCACATACTTTAATGCTGCTAGACTATCTCACCTCCTAAGCTGGAATAACAAAGAGAATATCCTGGGATGGTACCATGTAGAGCCCTCGCTTCTCCCCTTGAATCTAAGCCTATCAGATCTCCTGTGGATACCCTCCCATCACAGACATAAGTTGAGGGACTTGCATCCTGTGTTACAAGACTCTTTCCAATTCTGGGACCGCATACGACACAACCCCGCCATTTCCCCCCACCCATCCCCCACCCTCACCTTGCCAGCAGTTCTGTTTTCCCTACCGGATACACACCCAGACTTATGGCAGACCCTACAAATTAAAACGGTCACTGACTTCTATGATTCAGATATCTGGATCCCCCACCCACAGCTCTGCATCAAATTCCAAATACCCCCAAGGCTACAGTTTGAAGCCTTTCGTATCAACTCCTTGCTCTGCTCTTGGGGTTACCCCAAGAAGGCCCTCCAGAAATCATCATTATGGGAACACACATGGAACAAAGCTCACGTCATTAAACACCTCCTCTCTCTCCACTATAATATACTAGCCAACACAGAGACACACCACAAAATCTCACAACATCGTGCATGGGAGACAGAGATAGGATTTACTGTTGACACTAGTATCTGGTACAACAGAATTTTGGTAACTAGAAAACTACTGCACTGTGCCACCCTATGGGAATTGTATTATAAAATTACAGTCCCAACCTCGTTGCTTAAAATTTACAATTCTCACTCCCCTCACAGGAGTCACCCCTGTCACCCCCTGATGGCGGCCCTGAATAGGAATATCTATTTACAAATACATAGAACATATTCTGCTATGTACAGAATATAAGAATGGAAAATATTTACACTAAATACATAGTTAAAGGGATACTGAACCCATTTTTTTTCTTTTGTGATTCAGATAGAGCATGCAATTTTAAGCAACTTTCTAATTTACTCCTATTATCAATTTTTCTTCGTTCTCTTGCTATCTTTATTTGAAATAAAAGCCATCTAAGCTTTTTTTGGGTTAAGAACTCTGGACAGCACTTTTTGATTGGTGGATGGATTTTTTCCACCAATCAGCAAGGACAACCCAGGTTGTTCACCAAAATGGGCCGGCATCTAAACTTAGATTCTTGCATTTCAAATAAAGATACCAAGAGAATAAAGAAAATTTGATAATAGGAGTAAATTAGAAAGTTGCTTAAAAATGAATGCTCTATCTGAATCACAAAAGAAAAAAATTGGGTTCAGTGTCCCTTTAATGCTTTTATTAAAAATTAATATTACATAAATATACTTTTACATGTTTTCTTCTACTTAATAGAAAAGGGCTCCAATGCACTTATATATATATATATATATATATATATATATATATATATATATATATATATATATATATATATATATATATATGTACAGGTATATATCTATATATATCCATACATACATACATATACATCTTTAGACATGTGTATATGTATGAATCTCAAAGTTAAAGCCCTTTTTCTGCCTTTTTTTCTGCCTTTCTGTCTTTTTTATTATGAGTGCAATTGTACTGTGTAATGTATTTATTAGATGGTGTTATTATGAGTGTAACTGTACTTTGTAATATATTTATTATATGTATGTATTAGATGGTGTTATTATGAGTGTAACTATATTGTGTAATGTATTTATTAGATGGTGTTATTATGAGTGTAACTGTACTGTGTAATGTATTTATTAGATAGTGTTATTATGAGTGTAACTGTACTGTGTAATGTGTTTATTGGATAGTGTTATTATGTGTGTAAATGTACTGTGTAATGTATTTATTAGATAGTGTTATTATGTGTGTAACTGTACTGTGTAATGTATTTATTAGATGGTGTTATTATGTGTGTAACTGTACTGTGTAATGTATTTATTAGATGGTGCTATTATGAGTGTAACTGTACTGTGTAATGTATTTATTAGATAGTGTTATTATGTGTGTAACTGTACTATGTAATGTATTTATTAGATGGTGTTATTATGAGTGTAACTGTACTGTGTAATGCATTTATTAGATAATGTTATTAGATAATGATCGGAACAGCCAATAGAATGCGAGCTCTATCTGATTGGCTGATCCAATCAGCCAATCGGATTGAACTTGAATCTGATTGGCTGATTCAATCAGCCAATCAGATTTTTCCTACCTTAATTCCAATTGGCTGATAGAATCCTATCAGCTAATCGGAATTCGAGGGACGCCATCTTGGATGACGTCACTTAAAGGAACGTTCATTCGTCGGGAGTCGCCGGAAGAAGAGGATGGATCCGCGTCGGCTGCTTCAAGATGTCCTGCTCCACGCAGGATGGATGAAGATAGAAGACGCCGCCTGGATGAACATGTCTACCGGTCCGGATGTCCTCTTCTTGCCGGATAGGATGAAGACTTCGGAGCCTCTTCTGGACCTCTTCTTGCCGGATAGGATGAAGACTTCGGACCCTCTTCTGGACGGATTGGTGATACCCGGCGTGGTGAAGATAAGGTAGGGAGATCTTCAGGGGCTTAGTGTTAGGTTTTTAAGGGGGGTTTGGGTTAGATTAGGGGTATGTGGGTGGTGGGTTGTAATGTTGGGGGGGTATTGTATGTTTTTTTAAAATGCAAAAGAGCTGTTTACTTTGGGGCATGCCCCGCAAAAGGCCCTTTTAAGGGCTGGTAAGGTAAAAGAGCTGTTAACTTTTTATTTTAGAATAGGGTAGGGCATTTTTTTATTTTGGGGGGCTTTGTTATTTTTTTAGGGGGCTTAGAGTAGGTGTAATTAGTTTAAAATTCTTGTAATCTTTTTTTATTTTTTGTAATTTAGTGTTTTTTTTTGTAATTTAGTTTAGTTGATTTAATTGTAGATAATTGTAGGTAGTTTATTTAATTAATTTATTGATAGTGTAGTTTTAGGTTTAATTGTAACTTAGGTTAGGATTTATTTTACAGGTAATTTTGTAATTATTTTAACTAGGTAGCTATTAAATAGTTATTTACTATTTAATAGCTATTGTACCTGGTTAAAATAAATACAAAGTTGCCTGTAAAATAAATATAAATCCTAAAATAGCTACAATATAATTATTCGTTATATTCTAGCTATATTAGGGTTTATTTTACAGGTAAGTATTTAGCTTTAAATAGGATTAATTTCTTTAATAAGATTTATTTTATTTCGTTAGATTTAAATTATATTTAATTTAGGGGGGTGTTAGGGTTAGGGTTAGACTTAGCTTTAGGGGTTAATACATTTATTAGAGTAGCGGCGAGGTCTGGTCGGCAGATTAGGGGTTAATACTTGAAGTTAGGTGTCGGCGATGTTAGGGAGTGCAGATTAGGGGTTAATACTATTTATTATAGGGTTTTTGAGGCGGGAGTGAGGCGGTTTAGGGGTTAATACATTTATTATAGTGGCGGCGAGGTCCGGTCGGCAGATTAGGGGTTAATAAGTGTAGGTAGGTAGCGGCGACATTGGGGGGCAGATTAGGGGTTAATAAATATTATGTAGGTGTCGGCGATGTTAGGGGCAGCAGATTAGGGGTACATAGGGATAATGTAGGTTGGGGCGGTGTGCGGGCGGCAGATTAGGGGTTAACATTTTTTATTATAGTGGCGGCGATGTGGGGGGACCTCGGTTTAGGGGTGCATAGGTAGTTTATGGGTGTTAGTGTACTTTAGAGCACAGTAGTTAAGAGCTTTATGAACCGGCGTTAGCCCATAAAGCTCTTAACTCCTGACTTTTTTCTGCGTCTGGAGTTTTGTCGTTAGAGTTCTAACGCTCACTTCAGCCAAGTCTCTAAATACCAGCGTTAGGAAGATCCCATTGAAAAGATAGGATACGCAATTGGCGTAAGGGGATCTGCGGTATGGAAACGTCGCGGCTGGAAAGTGAGCGTTAGACCCTTTCCTGACTGACTCTAAATACCAGCGGGCGGCCAAAACCAGCGTTAGGACCCCTTAACGCTGGTTTGGACGGCTAACGCAAAACTCTAAATCTAGGTGAGTGTTATTATGTGTGTAACTGTACTGTGTAATGTATTTATTAGATGGTGTTATTATGTGTGTAACTGTACTGTGTAATGTATATTTATTAGATGGTGTTATTATGAGTGTACCTGTACTGTGTAATGTATTTAGTAGATGGTGTTATTATGAGTGTAACTGTACTGTGCAATGTATTTATTAGATAGTGTTATTATGTGTGTAATAGTACTGTGTAATGTATATTTATTAGATGGTGTTATTATGAGTGTACCTGTACTGTGTAATGTATTTATTAGATGGTGTTATTATGTGTGTAATAGTACTGTGTAATGTATATTTATTAGATGGTGTTATTAGGAGTGTACCTGTACTGTGTAATGTATTTATTAGATGGTGTTATTATGAGTGTAACTGTACTGTGTAATGTATTTATTAGATGGTGTTGTTATGAGTGTAACTGTACTGTGTAATGTATTTATTAGATGATGTTATTATGAGTGTAACTGTACTGTGTAATGTATTTATTAAATGGTGTTATTATGTGTGTAACTATACTGTGTAATGTATTTATTAGATAGTGTTATTATGAGTGTAACTGTACTGTGTAATGTATTTATTAGATGGTGTTATGTGAGTAATTGTACTGTGTAATGTATTTATAAGATAGTGTTATTATGTGTGTAACTGTACTGTGTAATGTATTTATTAGATAGTGTTATTATGAGTGTAACTTTACTTTGTAATGTATTTATTAGACAGTGTTATTATGAGTGTAACTGTACTGTGTAATGTATTTATTGGATAGTGTTATTATGAGTGTAACTGTACTGTGTAATTTATTTATTAGATGGTGTTATTATGAGTGTAACTGTACTGCGTAATGTATTTATTATATGTATGTATTAGATGGTGTTATTATGAGTGTAACTGTACTGTGTAATATATTTATTATATGTATGTATTAGATGGTGTTATTATGAGTGTAACTGTACTGTGTAATGTATTTATTAGATGGTGTTATTATGAGTGTAACTGTACTGCGTAATGTATTTATTAGATGGTGTTATTATGTGTGTAACTGTACTGTGTAATGTATTTATTAGATGGTGTTATTATGTCTGTAACTGTACTGTGTAATGTATTTATTAGATGGTGTTATTATGTGTGTAACAGTACTGTGTAATGTATTTATTAGTTAGTGTTATTATGAGTGTAACTGTACTGTGTAATATATTTATTAGATAGTGTTATTATGTGTGTAACTGTACTGTGTAATGTATTTATTAGATGGTGTTATTATGTGTGTAACTGTACTGTGTAATGTATTTATTAGATGGTGTTATTATGTGTGTAACAGTACTGTGTAATGTATTTATTAGTTAGTGTTATTATGAGTGTAACTGTACTGTGTAATATATTTATTAGATAGTGTTATTATGTGTGTAACTGTACTGTGTAATGTATTTATTAGATGGTGTTATTGATTGGTGGATGGATTTTTTCCACCAATCAGCAAGGACAACCCAGTTTGTTCACCAAAATGGGCCGGCATCTAAAGTTAGATTCTTGCATTTCAAATAAAGATACCAAGAGAATAAAGACAATTTGATAATAGGAGTAAATTAGAAAGTTGCTTAAAAATGAATGCTCTATCTGAATCACAAAAGAAAAAAAATTGGGTTCAGTGTCCCTTTAATGCTTTTATTAAAAATTAATATTACATAAATATACTTTTACATGTTTTCTTCTACTTAATAGAAAAGGGCTCCAATGCACATATATATATATATATATATATATATATATATATATATGTCTTTCAGAGTATAACACTCAATGTCAAGGCCCAGAACTGAAAACAAACCTCCCAGATATAGCAGGCTGCTGATTATATGATTTGTTTCAGCTGGAAAGCAGGTGGAGCCAGAGAGACAAAGTTGCAGCAAACAGAAAGACCCAATATTCTTAGCCTGTGATCAAGCCAACTGGTGGCAAAGTGGTAAAACAACAGGCTGGGAAGAACAGCAGCAGAAATAGAGACTGGTCCCAGGTTCAATTCTAGGCTGGATCATGACAGTGACATGCATGGTAAAAAAACAATGCAGAAATTAGAGATCACTTTTTAAAGAATCATATTTGTAAATGTGCATACAAAAATAATTCTATGAATTCAAAATTGTACATTAATAATCTGGGTAGATAGCTAGATGAAGAAAAGTACTTTTAAAAGGATGACAAATGTTTGTTTTTGTTTCCCCATTTTCCCCAACCAAGCACCTCTTCAAAAAAAATGTTCCCATCTGTCAGCTGTACTTATGGATTTTGAAAATGCTGTATTCTATATGGTCTTGGTGAAACCATAAACTGTGGTACTCATACCATTAGATCTGGTTAAATGCAGGATTTAGGCTTGTCTGTATGTATTTCAAAATTAAGTCAGCTGTAGTGTAAACTGAACAGTTTTAAGTTAACCTGTCTCATTTCATTCAAACACTGAGTAATCTTAGTCTGAGAGTATAACATTTTATGCAGATGTAAAAATCATAGATTAAACGCCTCCTTGCATCTAGAAAGTCCTTGCATAAAGGGGCAGTAAACTGGAATGTAATTATTATATATATATTAATTAAAAAACTCATATCTGCCAAAAGGGCACCTACCATTTGTGTATTGAGGAGGAAACATTTCTGCATGGTTTTAAATATAGAATTTCGACAGCATTGTCAAATAATCATAAATACACTGCTGCTAAAAAAAATGTGTTTTTATGGACCCCTGGCCCCACCACACAACTACTACCACACTGAAGTTACAATCCGAAATTGCACAAAGAAATAAAAAACATTTATTGAGTAAGTCCTACCTCCTCTGCAAATGAAAGTGATCTGACGTCTGACTCAGGCACACACTGTACAAGCAAAGTGCTAAGTCTGTCTCACACTGTGCATAGTGGTTTAGTGCACACTCAGAAATCCTGTCAAATGCTAATACTTTACTCCTTGTAATAACATTTCCCATGCTTAATTAGCACTCTGCTGTAGTACCCACTGGTGGCTGCCAAAATTAAACAAAAAAAAAAACTTTAGTTGTTCTTGCCTCATGGGGCCCCCCTGGCCCATTGGGCCCCTGACAGGAGTCAACCCTGTCACCCCCTGATGGCGGCCCTGAATAGGAATATCTATTTACAAATACATAGAACATATTCTGCTATGTACAGAATATAAGAATGGAAAATATTTACACTAAATACATAGTTAAAGGGATACTGAACCCAATTTTTTTCTTTTGTGATTCAGATAGAGCATGCAATTTTAAGCAACTTTCTAATTTACTCCTATTATCAATTTTTCTTCGTTCTCTTGCTATCTTTATTTGAAATAAAAGCCATCTAAGCTTTTTTTGGGTTAAGAACTCTGGACAGCACTTTTTGATTGGTGGATGGATTTTTTCCACCAATCAGCAAGGACAACCCAGGTTGTTCACCAAAATGGGCCGGCATCTAAACTTAGATTCTTGCATTTCAAATAAAGATACCAAGAGAATAAAGAAAATTTGATAATAGGAGTAAATTAGAAAGTTGCTTAAAAATGAATGCTCTATCTGAATCACAAAATAAAGAAATTGGGTTCAGTGTCCCTTTAATGCTTTTATTAAAAATTAATATTACATAAATATACTTTTACATGTTTTCTTCTACTTAATAGAAAAGGGCTCCAATGCACTTATATATATATATATATATATATATATATATATATATATATATATATATATATATATATATATATATATATATATATATATATATATATATATATATGTCTTTATAAGTATACATATATATTTATGTGTTTCTATGTGTATATATGTCTGTAAATAATAATATACACAAACAAATACATAAATACATATGAACACACATTTATATATATATATATATATATATATATATATATATATATATATACTGTATATATATATATATATATATATATATCTATATATATCAATACATACATATACATCTTTAGACATGTGTATATGTATGAATCTCAAAGTTAAAGCCCTTTTTCTGCCTTTTTTTCTGCCTTTCTGCCTTTTTTATTATGAGTGCAATTGTACTGTGTAATGTATTTATTAGATGGTGTTATTATGAGTGTAACTGTACTTTGTAATATATTTATTATATGTATTTATTAGATGGTGCTATTATGAGTGTAACTGTACTGTGTAATGTATTTATTAGATAGTGTTATTATGTGTGTAACTGTACTATGTAATGTATTTATTAGATGGTGTTATTATGAGTGTAACTGTACTGTGTAATGCATTTATTAGATAATGTTATTATGTGTGTAACTGTACTGTGTAATGTATTTATTAGCCAGTCGGCTAGATTAAGAGTTTTGCGGCCAAAGGGGTGCGTTAGCTATGCGTGTTTTTTCCCCCCCGCACCTTTTAAATAACGCTGGTATTGAGAGTTCTCTGAAGGGCTGCATTAGGCTCCAAAAAGGGAGCGTAGAGCATCATTTACCGCCACTTCAACTCTCAATACCAGCGTTGCTTACGGACGCGGCCAGCTTCAAAAACGTGCTCGTGCACGATTCCCCCATAGGAAACAATGGGGCAGTTTGAGCTGGAAATAAACCTAACACCTGCAAAAAAGCAGCGTTCAGCTCCTAACGCAGCCCCATTGTTTCCTATGGGGAAACACTTCCTAAGTCTGCACCTAACACCCTAACATGTACCCCAAGTCTAAACACCCCTAAACTTACACTTATTAACCCCTAATCTGCCTCCCCTGCTATCGCTGACCCCTGCATTTTATTATTAACCCCTAATCTGCCGCTCCATACACCGTCGCAACCTACATTATAGCTATGTACCCCTAATCTGTATTTATTAGATGGTGTTATTATGAGTGTAACTGTACTTTGTAATATATTTATTATATGTATTTATTAGATGGTGTTATTATGAGTGTAACTATATTGTGTAATGTATTTATTAGATGGTGTTATTATGAGTGTAACTGTACTGTGTAATGTATTTATTAGATAGTGTTATTATGAGTGTAACTGTACTGTGTAATGTATTTATTGGATAGTGTTATTATGTGTGTAACTGTACTGTGTAATGTATTTATTAGATAGTGTTATTATATGTGTAACTGTACTGTGTAATGTATTTATTAGATGGTGTTATTATGTGTGTAACTGTACTGTGTAATGTATTTATTAGATGGTGCTATTATGAGTGTAACTGTACTGTGTAATGTATTTATTAGATGGTGTTATGTGAGTAATTGTACTGTGTAATGTATTTATTAGACAGTGTTATTATGTGTGTAACTGTACTGTGTAATGTATTTATTAGATAGTGTTATTATGAGTGTAACTGTACTTTGTAATGTATTTATTAGACAGTATTATTATGAGTGTAACTGTACTGTGTAATGTATTTATTAGATGGTGTTATTATGAGTGTAACTGTACTGTGTAATACATTTATTAGATAATGTTATTATGTGTGTAACTGTACTGTGTAATGTATTTATTAGCCAGTCGGCTAGATTTAGAGTTTTGCGGCCAAAGGGGTGCGTTAGCTACGCGTGTTTTTTCCCCCCGCACCTTTTAAATAACGCTGGTATTGAGAGTTCTCTGAAGGGCTGCATTAGGCTCCAAAAAGGGAGCGTAGAGCATAATTTACCGCCACTTCAACTATCAATACCAGCGTTGCTTACGGACGCGGCCAGCTTAAAAAACGTGCTCGTGCACGATTCCCCCATAGGAAACAATGGGGCAGTTTGAGCTGGAAATAAACCTAACACCTGCAAAAAAGCAGCGTTCAGCTCCTAACGCAGCCCCATTGTTTCCTATGGGGAAACACTTCCTAAGTCTGCACCTAACACCCTAACATGTACCCCGAGTCTAAACACCCCTAAACTTACACTTATTAACCCCTAATCTGCCTCCCCTGCTATCGCTGACCCCTGCATTTTATTATTAACCCCTAATCTGCCGCTCCATACACCGCCGCAACCTACATTATAGCTATGTACCCCTAATCTGCTGCCCCTAACATCGCCGACCCCTATATTATATTTATTAACCCCTAATCTGCCCCCCCCAACGTCGCCGCTACCTACCTACACTTATTAACCCCTAATCTGCCGACCGGACCTCGCCACCATTATAATAAATGTATTAACCCCTAAACCGCCTCACTCCCACCTCAAAAACCCTATAATAAATAGTATTAACCCCTAATCTGCCCTCCCTAACATCGCCGACACATAACTTCAAGTATTAACCCCTAATCTGCCGATCGGACCTCGCCGCTACTCTAATAAATGTATTAACCCCTAAAGCTAAGTCTAACCCTAACACCCCCCTAAGTTAAATATAATTTAAATCTAACGAAATAAAATAAATCTTATTAAATAAATTAATCCTATTTAAAGCTAAATACTTACCTGTAAAATAAACCCTAATATAGCTACAATATAACGAATAATTATATTGTAGCTATTTTAGGATTTATATTTATTTTACAGGCAACTTTGTATTTATTTTAACCAGGTAGAATAGCTATTAAATAGTTAATAACTATTTAATAGCTACCTAGTTAAAATAATTACAAAATTACCTGTAAAATAAATCCTAACCTAAGTTACAATTAAACTTAACACTAAACTATCAATAAATTAATTAAATAAACTACCTACAATTATCTACAATTAAATCAACTAAACTAAATTACAAAAAAACCCCACTAAATTACAAAAAATAAAAAAAGATTACAAGAATTTTAAACTAATTACACCTACTCTAAGCCCCATAAAAAAATAACAAAGCCCCCCCCAAAATAAAAAAATGCCCTACCCTATTCTAAAATAAAAAGTTAACAGCTCTTTTACCTTACCAGCCCTTAAAAGGGCCTTTTGCGGGGCATGCCCCAAAGTAAACAGCTCTTTTGCATTTAAAAAAAACATACAATACCCCCCCCAACATTACAACCCACCACCCACATACCCCTAATCTAACCCAAACCCCCCTTAAAAAACCTAACACTAAGCCCCTGAAGATCTCCCTACCTTATCTTCACTACGCCGGGTATCACCGATCCGTCCAGAAGAGGCTCCGAAGTCTTCATCCTATCCGGCAAGAAGAGGACATCCGGACCAGTAGACATTTTCATCCAGGCGGCGTCTTCTATCTTTATCCATCCGGCGTGGAGCGGGACCATCTTGAAGCAGCCGACTCGGTTCCATCCTCTTCTTCTGGCAACTCCCGACGAATGAAGGTTCCTTTAAGTGACATCATCCAAGATGGCGTCCCTCGAATTCCGATTGGCTGATAGGATTCTATCAGCCAATCGGAATTAAGGTAGGAAAAATCTGATTGGCTGATTGAATCAGCCAATCAGATTCAAGTTCAATCCGATTGGCTGATTGGATCAGCCAATCAGATTGAGCTCGCATTCTATTGGCTGATCGGAACAGCCAATAGAATGCGAGCTCAATCTGATTGGCTGATCCAATCAGCCAATCGGATTGAACTTGAATCTGATTGGCTGATTCAATCAGCCAATCAGATTTTTCCTACCTTAATTCCAATTGGCTGATAGAATCCTATCAGCTAATCAGAATTCGAGGGACGCCATCTTGGATGACGTCACTTAAAGGAACGTTCATTCATCGGGAGTCGCCGGAAGAAGAGGATGGATCCGCGTCGGCTGCTTCAAGATGGTCCTGCTCCACGCCGGATGGATGAAGATAGAAGACGCCGCCTGGATGAACATGTCTACCGGTCCGGATGTCCTCTTCTTGCCGGATAGGATGAAGACTTCGGAGCCTCTTCTGGACCTCTTCTTGCCGGATAGGATGAAGACTTCGGACCCTCTTCTGGACGGATCGGTGATACCCGGCGTGGTGAAGATAAGGTAGGGAGATCTTCAGGGGCTTAGTGTTAGGTTTTTAAGGGGGGTTTGGGTTAGATTAGGGGTATGTGGGTGGTGGGTTGTAATGTTGGGGGGGTATTGTATGTTTTTTTTAAATGCAAAAGAGCTGTTTACTTTGGGACATGCCCCGCAAAAGGCCCTTTTAAGGGCTGGTAAGGTAAAAGAGCTGTTAACTTTTTATTTTAGAATAGGGTAGGGCATTTTTTTATTTTGGGGGGCTTTGTTATTTTTTTAGGGGGCTTAGAGTAGGTGTAATTAGTTTAAAATTCTTGTAATCTTTTTTTATTTTTTGTAATTTAGTGGGTTTTTTTTTGTAATTTAGTTTAGTTGATTTAATTGTAGATAATTGTAGGTAGTTTATTTAATTAATTTATTGATAGTGTAGTTTTAGGTTTAATTGTAACTTAGGTTAGGATTTATTTTACAGGTAATTTTGTAATTATTTTAACTAGGTAGCTATTAAATAGTTATTAACTATTTAATAGCTATTGTACCTGGTTAAAATAAATACAAAGTTGCCTGTAAAATAAATATAAATCCTAAAATAGCTACAATATAATTATTGGTTATATTGTAGCTATATTAGGGTTTATTTTACAGGTAAGTATTTAGCTTTAAATAGGATTAATTTATTTAATAAGATTTATTTTATTTCGTTAGATTTAAATTATATTTAATTTAGGGGGGTGTTAGGGTTAGGGTTAGACTTAGCTTTAGGGGTTAATACATTTATTAGAGTAGCGGCGAGGTCTGGTTGGCAGAATAGGGGTTAATACTTGAAGTTAGGTGTCGGCGATGTTAGGGAGTGCAGATTAGGGGTTAATACTATTTATTATAGGGTTTTTGAGGCGGGAGTGAGGCGGTTTAGGGGTTAATACATTTATTATAGTGGCGGCGAGGTCCGGTCGGCAGATTAGGGGTTAATAAGTGTAGGTAGGTAGCGGCTACATTGGGGGGCAGATTAGGGGTTAATAAATATTATGTAGGTGTCGGCGATGTTAGGGGCAGCAGATTAGGGGTACATAGGGATAATGTAGGTTGCGGTGGTGTGCGGTCGGCAGATTAGGGGTTAACATTTTTTATTATAGTGGCGGCGATGTGGGGGGACCTCGGTTTAGGGGTGCATAGGTAGTTTATGGGTGTTAGTGTACTTTAGAGCACAGTAGTTAAGAGCTTTATGAACCGGCGTTAGCCCATAAAGCTCTTAACTCCTGACTTTTTTCTGCGTCTGGAGTTTTGTCGTTAGAGTTCTAACGCTCACTTCAGCCAAGTCTCTAAATACCAGCGTTAGGAAGATCCCATTGAAAAGATAGGATACGCAATTGGCGTAAGGGGATCTGCGGTATGGAAAAGTCTCGGCTGGAAAGTGAGCGTTAGACCCTTTCCTGACTGACTCTAAATACCAGCGGGCGGCCAAAACCAGCGTTAGGACCCCTTAACGCTGGTTTGGACGGCTAACGCAAAACTCTAAATCTAGGTGAGTGTTATTATGTGTGTAACTGTACTGTGTAATGTATTTATTAGATGGTGTTATTATGTGTGTAACTGTACTGTGTAATGTATATTTATTAGATGGTGTTATTATGAGTGTACCTGTACTGTGTAATGTATTTATTAGATGGTGTTATTATGAGTGTAACTGTACTGTGCAATGTATTTATTAGATAGTGTTATTATGTGTGTAATAGTACTGTGTAATGTATATTTATTAGATGGTGTTATTATGAGTGTACCTGTACTGTGTAATGTATTTATTAGATGGTGTTATTATGTGTGTAATAGTACTGTGTAATGTATATTTATTAGATGGTGTTATTAGGAGTGTACCTGTACTGTGTAATGTATTTATTAGATGGTGTTATTATGAGTGTAACTGTATTGTGTAATGTATTTATTAGATGGTGTTGTTATGAGTGTAACTGTACTGTGTAATGTATTTATTAGATGATGTTATTATGAGTGTAACTGTACTGTGTAATGTATTTATTAAATGGTGTTATTATGTGTGTAACTATACTGTGTAATGTATTTATTAGATAGTGTTATTATGAGTGTAACTGTACTGTGTAATGTATTTATTAGATGGTGTTATGTGAGTAATTGTACTGTGTAATGTATTTATTAGACAGTGTTATTATGTGTGTAACTGTACTGTGTAATGTATTTATTAGATAGTGTTATTATGAGTGTAACTGTACTTTGTAATGTATTTATTAGACAGTGTTATTATGAGTGTAACTGTACTGTGTAATGTATTTATTGGATAGTGTTATTATGAGTGTAACTGTACTGTGTAATTTATTTATTAGATGGTGTTATTATGAGTGTAACTGTATTGTGTAATAATGTATTTATTAGATGGTGTTATTATGTGTGTAACTGTACTGTGTAATGTATTTATTAGATGGTGTTATTATGTGTGTAACTGTACTGTATAATGTATTTATTGGATAGTGTTATTATGAGTGTAACTGTACTGCGTAATGTATTTATTACATGGTGTTATTATGTGTGTAACTGTACTGTGTAATGTATTTATTAGATGGTGTTATTATGTCTGTAACTGTACTGTGTAATGTATTTATTAGATGGTGTTATTATGTGTGTAACAGTACTGTGTAATGTATTTATTAGTTAGTGTTATTATGAGTGTAACTGTACTGTGTAATGTATTTATTAGATAGTGTTATTATGTGTGTAACTGTACTGTGTAATGTATTTATTAGATGGTGTTATTGATTGGTGGATGGATTTTTTCCACCAATCAGCAAGGACAACCCAGGTTGTTCACCAAAATGGGCCGGCATCTAAACTTAGATTCTTGCATTTCAAATAAAGATACCAAGAGAATAAAGAAAATTTGATAATAGGAGTAAATTAGAAAGTTGCTTAAAAATGAATGCTCTATCTGAATCACAAAAGAAAAAAATTGGGTTCAGTGTCCCTTTAATGCTTTTATTAAAAATTAATATTACATAAATATACTTTTACATGTTTTCTTCTACTTAATAGAAAAGGGCTCCAATGCACTTATATATATATATATATATATATATATATATATATATATATATATATATGTCTTTATAAGTATACATATATATTTATGTGTTTCTATGTGTATATATGTCTGTAAATAATAATATACACAAACAAATACATAAATACATATGAACACACATATATATATATACTGTGTATATATATATATATATATATATATATATATATATACACAGGTATATATCTATATATATCCATACATACATATACATCTTTAGACATGTGTATATGTATGAATCTCAAAGTTAAAGCCCTTTTTCTGCCTTTTTTTCTGCCTTTCTGCCTTTTTTATTATGAGTGCAATTGTACTGTGTAATGTATTTATTAGATGGTGTTATTATGAGTGTAACTGTACTTTGTAATATATTTATTATATGTATTTATTAGATGGTGCTATTATGAGTGTAACTGTACTGTGTAATGTATTTATTAGATAGTGTTATTATGTGTGTAACTGTACTATGTAATGTATTTATTAGATGGTGTTATTATGAGTGTAACTGTACTGTGTAATGCATTTATTAGATAATGTTATTATGTGTGTAACTGTACTGTGTAATGTATTTATTAGCCAGTCGGCTAGATTAAGAGTTTTGCGGCCAAAGGGGTGCGTTAGCTATGCGTGTTTTTTCCCCCCCGCACCTTTTAAATAACGCTGGTATTGAGAGTTCTCTGAAGGGCTGCATTAGGCTCCAAAAAGGGAGCGTAGAGCATCATTTACCGCCACTTCAACTCTCAATACCAGCGTTGCTTACGGACGCGGCCAGCTTCAAAAACGTGCTCGTGCACGATTCCCCCATAGGAAACAATGGGGCAGTTTGAGCTGGAAATAAACCTAACACCTGCAAAAAAGCAGCGTTCAGCTCCTAACGCAGCCCCATTGTTTCCTATGGGGAAACACTTCCTAAGTCTGCACCTAACACCCTAACATGTACCCCAAGTCTAAACACCCCTAAACTTACACTTATTAACCCCTAATCTGCCTCCCCTGCTATCGCTGACCCCTGCATTTTATTATTAACCCCTAATCTGCCGCTCCATACACCGTCGCAACCTACATTATAGCTATGTACCCCTAATCTGCTGCCCCTAACATCGCCGACCCCTATATTATATTTATTAACCCCTAATCTGCCCCCCCCCCAACGTCGCCGCTACCTACCTACACTTATTAACCCCTAATCTGCCGACCGGACCTCGCCACCATTATAATAAATGTATTAACCCCTAAACCGCCTCACTCCCACCTCAAAAACCCTATAATAAATAGTATTAACCCCTAATCTGCCCTCCCTAACATCGCCGACACATAACTTCAAGTATTAACCCCTAATCTGCCGATCGGACCTCGCCGCTACTCTAATAAATGTATTAACCCCTAAAGCTAAGTCTAACCCTAACACCCGCCTAAGTTAAATATAATTTAAATCTAATGAAATAAAATAAATCTTATTAAATAAATTAATCCTATTTAAAGCTAAATACTTACCTGTAAAATAAACCCTAATATAGCTACAATATAACGAATAATTATATTTTAGCTATTTTAGGATTTATATTTATTTTACAGGCAACTTTGTATTTATTTTAACCAGGTAGAATAGCTATTAAATAGTTAATAACTATTTAATAGCTACCTAGTTAAAATAATTACAAAATTACCTGTAAAATAAATCCTAACCTAAGTTACAATTAAACCTAACACTACACTATCAATAAATTAATTAAATAAACTACCTACAATTATCTACAATTAAATCAACTAAACTAAATTACCAAAAAAAAAACACTAAATTACAAAAAATAAAAAAAGATTACAAGAATTTTAAACTAATTACACCTACTCTAAGCCCCATAAAAAAATAACAAAGCCCCCCCAAAATAAAAAAATGCCCTACCCTATTCTAAAATAAAAAGTTAACAGCTCTTTTACCTTACCAGCCCTTAAAAGGGCCTTTTGCGGGGCATGCCCCAAAGTAAACAGCTCTTTTGCATTTAAAAAAAACATACAATACCCCCCCCCAACATTACAACCCACCACCCACATACCCCTAATCTAACCCAAACCCCCCTTAAAAAACCTAACACTAAGCCCCTGAAGATCTCCCTACCTTATCTTCACCACGCCGGGTATCACTGATCCGTCCAGAAGAGGCTCCGAAGTCTTCATCCTATCCGGCAAGAAGAGGACATCCGGACCAGTAGACATGTTCATCCAGGCGGCGTCTTCTATCTTTATCCATCCGGCGTGGAGCGGGACCATCTTGAAGCAGCCGACTCGGTTCCATCCTCTTCTTCTGGCGACTCCCGACGAATGAAGGTTCCTTTAAGTGACATCATCCAAGATGGCGTCCCTCGAATTCCGATTGGCTGATAGGATTCTATCAGCCAATCGGAATTAAGGTAGGAAAAATCTGATTGGCTGATTGAATCAGCCAATCAGATTCAAGTTCAATCCGATTGGCTGATTGGATCAGCCAATCAGATTGAGCTCGCATTCTATTGGCTGATCGGAACAGCCAATAGAATGCGAGCTCAATCTGATTGGCTGATCCAATCAGCCAATCGGATTGAACTTGAATCTGATTGGCTGATTCAATCAGCCAATCAGATTTTTCCTACCTTAATTCCAATTGGCTGATAGAATCCTATCAGCTAATCGGAATTCGAGGGACGCCATCTTGGATGACGTCACTTAAAGGAACGTTCATTCATCGGGAGTCGCCGGAAGAAGAGGATGGATCCGCGTCAGCTGCTTCAAGATGGTCCTGCTCCACGCCGGATGGATGAAGATAGAAGACGCTGCCTGGATGAACATGTCTACCGGTCCGGATGTCCTCTTCTTGCCGGATAGGATGAAGACTTCGGAGCCTCTTCTGGACCTCTTCTTGCCGGATAGGATGAAGACTTCAGACCCTCTTCTGGACGGATCGGTGATACCCGGCGTGGTGAAGATAAGGTAGGGAGATCTTCAGGGGCTTAGTGTTAGGTTTTTAAGGGGGGTTTGGGTTAGATTAGGGGTATGTGGGTGGTGGGTTGTAATGTTGGGGGGGGGTATTGTATGTTTTTTTAAAATGCAAAAGAGCTGTTTACTTTGGGGCATGCCCCGCAAAAGGCCCTTTTAAGGGCTGGTAAGGTAAAAGAGCTGTTAACTTTTTATTTTAGAATAGGGTAGGGCATTTTTTTATTTTGGGGGGCTTTGTTATTTTTTTAGGGGGCTTAGAGTAGGTGTAATTAGTTTAAAATTCTTGTAATCTTTTTTTATTTTTTGTAATTTAGTGTTTTTTTTTTTGTAATTTAGTTTAGTTGATTTAATTGTAGATAATTGTAGGTAGTTTATTTAATTAATTTATTGATAGTGTAGTTTTAGGTTTAATTGTAACTTAGGTTAGGATTTATTTTACAGGTAATTTTGTAATTATTTTAACTAGGTAGCTATTACATAGTTATTAACTATTTAATAGCTATTGTACCTGGTTAAAATAAATACAAAGTTGCCTGTAAAATAAATATAAATCCTAAAATAGCTACAATATAATTATTCGTTATATTGTAGCTATATTAGGGTTTATTTTACAGGTAAGTATTTAGCTTTAAATAGGATTCATTTATTTAATAAGATTTATTTTATTTCGTTAGATTTAAATTATATTTAATTTAGGGGGTGTTAGGGTTAGGGTTAGACTTAGCTTTAGGGGTTAATACATTTATTAGAGTAGCGGCGAGGTCTGGTCGGCAGATTAGGGGTTAATACTTGAAGTTAGGTGTCGGCGATGTTAGGGAGTGCAGATTAGGGGTTAATACTATTTATTATAGGGTTTTTGAGGCGGGAGTGAGGCGGTTTAGGGGTTAATACATTTATTTTAGTGGCGGCGAGGTCCGGTGGGCAGATTAGGGGTTAATAAGTGTAGGTAGGTAGCGGCGACATTGGGGGGCAGATTAGGGGTTAATAAATATTATGTAGGTGTCGGCGATGTTAGGGGCAGCAGATTAGGGGTACATAGGGATAATGTAGGTTGCGGCGGTGTGCGGTCGGCAGATTAGGGGTTAACATTTTTTATTATAGTGGCGGCGATGTGGGGGGACCTCGGTTTAGGGGTGCATAGGTTGTTTATGGGTGTTAGTGTACTTTAGAGCACAGTAGTTAAGAGCTTTATGAACCGGCGTTAGCCCATAAAGCTCTTAACTCCTGACTTTTTTCTGCGTCTGGAGTTTTGTCGTTAGAGTTCTAACGCTCACTTCAGCCAAGTCTCTAAATACCAGCGTTAGGAAGATCCCATTGAAAAGATAGGATACGCAATTGGCGTAAGGGGATCTGCGGTATGGAAAAGTCGCGGCTGGAAAGTGAGCGTTAGACGCTTTCCTGACTGACTCTAAATACCAGCGGGCGGCCAAAACCAGCGTTAGGACCCCTTAACGCTGGTTTGGACAGCTAACGCAAAACTCTAAATCTAGGTGAGTGTTATTATGTGTGTAACTGTACTGTGTAATGTATTTATTAGATGGTGTTATTATGTGTGTAACTGTACTGTGTAATGTATATTTATTAGATGGTGTTATTATGAGTGTACCTGTACTGTGTAATGTATTTATTAGATGGTGTTATTATGAGTGTAACTGTACTGTGCAATGTATTTATTAGATAGTGTTATTATGTGTGTAATAGTACTGTGTAATGTATATTTATTAGATGGTGTTATTATGAGTGTACCTGTACTGTGTAATGTATTTATTAGATGGTGTTATTATGTGTGTAATAGTACTGTGTAATGTATATTTATTAGATGGTGTTATTAGGAGTGTACCTGTACTGTGTAATGTATTTATTAGATGGTGTTATTATGAGTGTAACTGTACTGTGTAATGTATTTATTAGATGGTGTTGTTATGAGTGTAACTGTACTGTGTAATGTATTTATTAGATGATGTTATTATGAGTGTAACTGTACTGTGTAATGTATTTATTAAATGGTGTTATTATGTGTGTAACTATACTGTGTAATGTATTTATTAGATAGTGTTATTATGAGTGTAACTGTACTGTGTAATGTATTTATTAGATGGTGTTATGTGAGTAATTGTACTGTGTAATGTATTTATTAGACAGTGTTATTATGTGTGTAACTGTACTGTGTAATGTATTTATTAGATAGTGTTATTATGAGTGTAACTGTACTTTGTAATGTATTTATTAGACAGTATTATTATGAGTGTAACTGTACTGTGTAATGTATTTATTGGATAGTGTTATTATGAGTGTAACTGTACTGTGTAATTTATTTATTAGATGGTGTTATTATGAGTGTAACTGTATTGTGTAATAATGTATTTATTAGATGGTGTTATTATGTGTGTAACTGTACTGTATAATGTATTTATTGGATAGTGTTATTATGAGTGTAACTGTACTGCGTAATGTATTTATTAGATGGTGTTATTATGTGTGTAACTGTACTGTGTAATGTATTTATTAGATGGTGTTACTATGTCTGTAACTGTACTGTGTAATGTATTTATTAGATGGTGTTATTATGTGTGTAACAGTACTGTGTAATGTATTTATTAGTTAGTGTTATTATGAGTGTAACTGTACTGTGTAATGTATTTATTAGATAGTGTTATTATGCGTGTAACTGTACTGTGTAATGTATTTATTAGATGGTGTTATTATGAGTGTAACTGTACTGTGTAATGTATTTATTAGATGGTGTTATTATGTGTGTAACTGTACTGTGTAATGTATTTATTAGATGGTGTTATTATGAGTGTAACTATACTGTGTAATGTATTTATTAGATGGTTTTATTATGAGCGTGACTGTACTGTGTAATATATTTATTAGATGGTGTTATTATGAGTGTGACTGTACTGTGTAATGTATTTATTAGATGGTGTTATTATGTGTGTAACTGTACTGTGTAATGTATTTATTAGATGGTGTTATTATGTGTGTAACTGTATCGTGTAATGTATTTATTAGATGGTGTTATTATGTGTGTAACTGTACTGTGTAATGTATCTATTAGATAGTGTTATTATGTGTGTAACAGTACTGTGTAATGTATTTATTAGATAGTGTTATTATGTGTGTAACTGTACTGTGTAATGTATTTATTAGATAGTGTTATTATGAGTGTAACTGTACTGTGTAATGTATTTATTAGATAGTGTTATTATGTGTGTAACTGTTCTGTGTAATGTATTTATTAGATAGTGTTATTATGTGTGTAACTGTACTGTGTAATGTATTTATTAGATAGTGTTATTATGTATGTAACTGTACTGTGTAATGTATTTATTAGATAGTGTTATTATGAGTGTGATTGTTCTGTGTAATGTATTTATTAGATAGTCTTATGAGTGTAACGGTACTGTGTAATGTATTTATTAGATGGTGTTATTATGTGTGTAACTGTACTGTGTAATGTATTTATTAGATGGTGTTATTATGTGTGTAACTGTACTGTGTAATGCATTTATTAGATGGTGTTATTATGTGTGTAACTGTTCTGTGTAATGTATTTATTAGATGGTGTTATTATGTGTGTAACTTTACTGTGTAATGTATTTATTAGATGGTGTTATTATGTGTGTAACTGTTCTGTGTAATGTATTTATTAGATGGTGTTATTATGAGTGTAACTGTATTTTGTAACATATTTTTGATGTTTTTGTGCTACTTTTATGTTTCGCAAATCAGTTAACCAGAGCTCTGAAGTTGTGGTAATCATTCTAGCGTAATTTGCAATTGCGCTTGTGCAATCAACTTTACTATTAACTCGTAATACGAGTGGTAAGCCCAATGAGTGCAAACCCTTAATATATATAAACATTTGTGCTCCACTCGTTATCTGTCCCGTTATGTTACAATCTCATACTGTCCCTTTTAAGGGACCTCAAATGTATGCATATAAAATAAAAGTAGTTAAGCACAAAAACAAGGTTAATTAAAAAAAAAATTGTTTAAATTAATAATGACACAAGCATTAAAGATTTTTTTTTGTAGCCTAATGCTAAAATATAAATAGCTGACTGGGTAATAAGGGAAACTCCTATGATTCTATTGGTGGTTACGAAGAAAACCATTACATATGTGCGTTCAGAGGTTTCAGATACCTCTGGATGCGAAAGAAGGTGGCTACTTGTGCCGTTTGGCTATTTTTGGAGCCAAATTTATTATTGGGAAACTGCAACACACCAGGATCTGGATGTGTACAGATCTTAAAGGGACACTGTACCCAAAATTTTTCTTTCGTGATTCAGATTGAGCATGAAATTTTAAGCAACTTTCTAATTTACTCCTATTATCAAATTTTCTTCATTCTCTTGGTATCTTTATTTGAAATGCAAGAATGTAAGTTTAGATGCCGGCCCATTTTTGGTGAACAACCTGGGTTGTCCTTGCTGATTGGTGGATAAATTCATCCACCAATAAAAAAAGTGCTGTCCAGAGTACTGAAACCAAAAAAAAGCTTAGATGCCTTCTTTTTCAAATAATGATAGCAAGAGAACGAAGAAAAATTGATAATAGGAGTAAATTAGAAAGTTGCTTAAAATTGCATGCTCTTTCTGAATTACAAAAGAAAAAATTTGGGTTCAGTGTCCCTTTAACCCCTTAGTGACCAGACCACTTTTCAATTTGTTGACCATCTGGGACCAAGGCTATTTTTGCATTTCTGCGATGTTTGTGTTTAACTGTAATTTTCCTCTTACTCATTTACTGTACCCACACATATTATATACTGTTTTTCTTGCCATTAAATGGACTTTCTAAAGATATGATTATTTTCATCATATCTTATAATTTACTATAAAAAAAAATATAAAATATGAGGAAAAAATAAAAAAAAATGCACTTTTTCTAACTTTGAGCCCCAAAATCTCTTACACATCTACAACCACCATAAAATACCAATGCTAAACAGTTTCTAAATTTTATCCTGAGTTTATAAATACCCAATGTTTACATGTTCTTTGCTTTTTTTGCAAGTTATAGGGCAATAAGTACAAGTAGCACTTTGCTATTTCAAAACCATGTTTTTTCAAAATTGGCGATAGTTACATTGTAACACCAATATCTGTCAGGAATCCCTGAATAACCCTTCAAATGTATATATTTTTTAAAAGAAGACAACCTAAGGTATTAAACTTGGGGTATTTTGACTTTTTTCATGCAACCATTTTACCACCAATCTATGCCAAAGTTTGGGGGGAAAAAAAAAATAATTTGATTTTTTGACAAAATAGCAATTTAAGAATACATTTACTGATAATATTAAGGGTTACTGCCAAATAACACCCTAATATGTCTTCAGCAGCATCTCCTGGGTACAGTGATACCACCCATGTATAGGTGTGTCGGGTTCTCGGGGGGCTAAAAGCTCTTATTTTTAGAGAGCGCATTCCAGTTTTTCAACTTGGAATTTTCACATCGGTCATCATGCACCCATGTCCTATTTGGGACATTTCTGAAGCTGGCCAATGGAATTTACCCCCATAAAACCATATATTTTTGAAAAGTAGACACCCTAGGGTATTTCAAATGCTGGTATTTTAACACTTTCCATGCACTAATTCAACCACCAGTCTTTGTCAAACTTTTGGGTAGTCATTTTTTTGTGTTATTTTTCACACACATTGTACTTTAGGCATGGATTCTCAGTTCCTGTTATGTGTTACTGCCAAAAAACACCTTAATATGTGTTCAACAACATCTCCTGAGTATAGTGATACCACCCATGTATAGGTGTGTCGGGTTCTCTGGGGGCTAAAAAGCCTTAATTTTAGGAAGCGCATTCCAGTTTTTCAACTTGGAATTTTCACATCGGTCATCATGCACCCATGTCCTATTTGGGACATTTCTGAAGCTGGCCAATGGAATTTACCCCCATAGAACCATATATTTTTGAAAAGTAGACACCCTAGGGTATTTCAAATGCTGGTATTTTAACACTTTCCATGCACTAATTCAACCACCAGTCTTTGTCAAACTTTTGGGTAGTCATTTTTTTGTGTTATTTTTCACACACATTGTACTTTAGGCATGGATTCTCAGTTCCTGTTATGTGTTACTGCCAAAAAGCACCTCAATATGTGTTTAACAACATCTCCTGAGTACAGTGATACCACCCATGTATAGGTGTGTTGGGTTCTCTGGGGGCTAGAAGGCCTTATTTTTAGGAAGCGCATTCCAGTTTTTCAACTTGGAATTTTCACATCGGTCATCATGCACCCATGTCCTATTTGGGACATTTCTGAAGCCGGCCAATGAAATTTACCCCCATAAAACCATATATTTTTGAGAAGTAGACCCCCTAGGGTATTTGAAATGCTGGTATTTTCACACTTTCCATTAACTTATTTAACCACCAGTCTTTGTCAAACTTTTGGGTAGTCATTTTTTTGTGTTATTTTTCACACACATTGTACTTTAGGCATGGATTCTCAGTTCCTGTTATGTGTTACTGCCAAAAAACACCTCAATATGTGTTCAACAACATCTCCTGAGTACAGTGATACCACCTATGTATAGGTGTGTTGGGTTCTCTGGGGGCTAGAAGGCCTTATTTTTAGGAAGCGCATTCCAGTTTTTCAACTTGGAATTTTCACATCGGTCATCATGCACCCATGTCCTATTTGGGACATTTCTGAAGCCGGTCAATGAAATTTACCCCCATAAAACCATATATTTTTGAGAAGTAGACCCCCTAGGGTATTTGAAATGCTGGTATTTTCACACTTTCCATGAACTTATTTAACCACCAGTCTTTGTCAAACTTTTGGGTAGTCATTTTTTTGTGTTATTTTTCACACACATTGTACTTTAGGCATGGATTCTCAGTTCCTGTTATGTGTTACTGCCAAAAAACACCTCAATATGTGTTCAACAACATCTCCTGAGTACAGTGATACCACCCATGTATAGGTGTGTTGGGTTCTCTGGGGGCTAGAAGGCCTTATTTTTAGGAAGCGCATTCCAGTTTTTCAACTTGGAATTTTCACATCGGTCATCATGCACCCATGTCCTATTTGGGACATTTCTGAAGCCGGCCAATGAAATTTACCCCCATAAAACCATATATTTTTGAGAAGTAGACCCCCTAGGGTATTTGAAATGCTGGTATTTTCACACTTTCCATGAACTTATTTAACCACCAGTCTTTGTCAAACTTTTGGGTAGTCATTTTTTTGTGTTATTTTTCACACACATTGTATTTTAGGCATGGATTCTCAGTTCCTGTTATGTGTTACTGCCAAAAAACACCCCAATATGTGTTCAACAACATCTCCTGAGTGCAGTGATACCACCCATGTTATAGGTGTGTTGGGTTCTCTGGGGGCTAGAAGGCCTTATTTTTAGGAAGCGCATTCCATTTTTTACACTTCCCATTTTCACATCCCATGCACCCATGTTCTATTTAAGACATTTCTGAAGCCGGCCAATGTAATTTACCCCCATAAAACCATATATTTTTGAAAAGTAGACATCCTAGGGTATTTCAAATGCAGGTATTTTAACACTTTCCATACACTAATTCAACCACTAGTCTTTGTCAAACTATTGGGCATTCATTTCTTTGTGTTATTTTTCACATACATTGTACTTTAGACATGGATTCACAGCTCCTGTTATGTGTTACTACCAAAGAAGACACCAATATGTGGTCACCAACATCTCCTGAGTTCAGTGATACCACCTATGCATAGGTTTGGTGGCTTGTTTTGGCGGTGCAATGCCAAATGTCTGACATGTGTTTGTGATTTTTTTTCACATTTAACATATTTTCTTTGCCTATCGTCTTTTTTGGGGGTCTTTTAACATACCCCAATTTATTTGTTTTCCATAAATGTGATTATATTTAAAAAGTTGACACCCCAAGGTATTATACATGGAGTGGTTTGATGACTTTGATGCAACCGTTTTAGCCCAAAAAATTGGAGAAAGTATATGGTGGTAATTTTTCAATTTTCATTGTTACAGACACATTGCTTTTTTACTATGATTTAGGAGAGACTGTTGTAAGTTATTGCAAAAGAATACTTCAGGTTGTTTTCTGCAAGGCACCCTGAGTACACCTATGCCCCCCATGCATAGGTTTGCCAGGATTTTGGGAAGGTTATGTTACATGATTTTAGTTATTAAAAATGAGAGTATTTCTTCTGATAGGCCTATCTTTAGTTTGGGGCCTATCGCATACCCCACTTTTATTTATTGCATTCAAAGTGTATATTTTTTAAATGTTGACACCCCAAGGTATTGTATATGGTGTGCTTTGATGCCTTTGAAGCAACCGTTTTAGCCCAAAAAATTGGAGAAAGTGTATGGTGGTAATTTTTCAATTTTCATATTTACAGAAACATTGCTTTTTGACTATGATTTAGGAGAGATTGTTGTAAGTTATTGCAAAAGAATACTTCAGGTTGTTTTCTGCAAGGCACCCTGAGTACACCTATGCCCCCCATGCATAGGTTTGCCAGGATTTTGGGAAGGTTATGTTACATGATTTTAGTTATTAAAAATGAGAGTATTTCTTCTGATAGGCCTATCTTTAGTTTGGGGCCTATCGCATACCCCACTTTTATTTATTGCATTCAAAGTGTATATTTCTCCTGTTAAGTGTAGTCAGTCCACGGGTCATCCATTACTTATGGAACATTTCTCCTCCCAACAGGAAACTGCAAGAGAATTACCCAGCAGAGCCTGCCATATAGCTCCTCCCCTCACCTGTCATACTCAGTCATTCTCTTGCAGCCTAACTAGATAGGAAGCTGTGAGAGATCTGTGGTGTTTTTTAACTTAGTTTATTTCTACAATCAAAAGTTTGTTATTTTTAAATGGCACCGGAGTGTGCTGTTTATTCTCAGGCAGCTTTAGAAGAAGAATCTGCCTGGGTTTTTTTTCTATGGTCTTAGCAGACGTAACTAAGACCCACTGGCTGTTCTCATCTGAGGAAAAGTGAGGTAACTTCAGAGAAGGGGAATAGCATGCAGGGTCCCCCTGCAACAAATAGGTATGTGCAGTAAATTATTTTCTGAGGAATGGAATTGACTGAGAAAATACTGCTGATACCATTGTAAAGTAAGTTCAGCCTTAAATGCAGTGATAGCGACTGGTATCAGGCTGATGTGTGTATGTGTGTACACTGAATGTATTTTCTAAGGAATGGAATTGACTCTGAAAATACTGTAAATACTGAAATAATGTATGAGCCTTAACTGCAGTAAAAGCGACTGGTAGCAGGCTTGTAAATAATAATACATAACTTTTTAATGTATGTTTAAAACGTTTACTGGCATGTTAATCGTTTTTTGTGAGGTACTTGGTGATAAAACTTATTGGGGCTTGCTTTTTACCACATGGCCATTTTTGTTTTCTGCATAGAAACAGTTTCTGAGCTTCCCCACTGTTGTAATATGAGTGGGAGGGGCCTATTTTTTGCGCAGTAAAAATTCAGTCACAATCTGTCTACTTCATCCTCCATGATCCAGATCGTCTCTAGAGAGCTCAGGGGTCTTCAAAATCCATTTTGAGGGAGGTAATCAGTCACAGTAGTCCTGTGACAGTGTATTTGACTGTGAGAGAAACGTTAATTATATAATTGTTATCCGTTTTTGGGTACTAAGGGGTTAATCATCCATTTGCTGGTGGGTGCAATCCTTTGCTAACTTAATACATTTACTGTGAAAATTTGGTTGCTATAACTATTTTTGTTCATTGTTATTTCAACTGTGTCAGTTTTTCTGTGCTTCTTAAAGGCACAGTAACGTTTTTTATATTGCTTGTAAATTAATTTTGAAAAGTATTTCCAAGTTTGCTAGTCTCATTGCTAGTTTGTTTAAACATGTCTGACTCAGATGAATCTCTTTGTTCACTATGTTTAAAGGCCAATGTGGAGCCCAATAGAAATTTATGTACTAATTGCATTGATGCTACTTTAAATAAAAGTCAATCTTTACATGTAAAGAAATTATCACCAGACGACGAGGGGGAAGTTATGCCGACTAACTCTCCTCACGTGTCAGTACCTGCGCCTCCCGCTCAGGAGGTGCGTGATTTTGTGGCGCCAAGTACATCAGGGAGGCCCTTACAAATCACTTTGCAAGACATGGCTACTGTTATGACAGAAGTATTATCTAAGTTGCCAGATTTAAGAGGCAAGCGCGATAGCTCTGGGTTAAGGATAGAGCGCGCGGATGAGATGAGAGCCATGTCAGATACTGCGTCACAGTTTGCAGAACTAGAGGACGGAGAGCTTCATTCTGTGGGTGACGGATCTGATCCAGGGAGACTGGATTCAGAGATTTCCAATTTTAAATTTAAGCTAGAGAACCTCCGCACATTGCTAGGGGAGGTATTAGCGGCTCTGAATGATTGTAACACGGTTGCAATTCCAGAGAAATTATGTAGGTTGGATAAATACTATGCGGTACCGGTGTATACTGACGTATTTCCTATACCAAAAAGGCTTACAGAGATTATTAGCAAGGAGTGGGATAGACCTGGTGTGCCTTTTACCCCTCCTCCCATATTTAGGAAAATGTTTCCTATTGACGCCACCACACGAGACTTATGGCAGACGGTCCCTAAGGTGGAGGGAGCAGTTTCTACTTTAGCTAAGCGTACCACTATCCCGGTGGAGGATAGTTGTGCCTTTTCAGATCCAATGGATAAAAAATTAGAGGGTTACCTTAAGAAAATGTTTGTTCAACAAGGTTTTATTTTACAGCCCCTTGCATGCATTGCGCCTGTCACTGCTGCGGCAGCATTCTGGTTTGAGTCTCTGGAAGAGGCCATTCGCTCAGCTCCATTGGATGAAATAATGAACAAGCTTAAAACACTTAAGCTAGCTAACGCATTTGTTTCTGATGCCGTTGTGCATTTAACCAAACTTACGGCTAAGAACTCCGGATTCGCCATCCAAGCGCGTAGAGCGCTATGGCTTAAATCCTGGTCAGCTGACGTGACTTCTAAATCTAAATTGCTTAATATTCCTTTCAAAGGGCAGACCTTATTCGGGCCCGGCTTGAAAGAAATTATTGCTGACATTACGGGAGGTAAGGGCCATGCTCTACCTCAGGACAGGGCCAAATCAAAGGCCAAACAGTCTAATTTTCGTGCCTTTCGTAACTTCAAAGCAGGAGCAGCATCAACTTCCTCCGCTCCAAAACAGGAAGGAGCTGTTGCTCGTTACAGGCAGGGCTGGAAAGTTAACCAGTCCTGGAACAGGGGCAAGCAGGCCAAGAAACCTGCTGCTGCCCCCAAGACAGCATGAAGAGAGGGCCCCCTATCCGGAAACGGATCTAGTGGGGGGCAGACTTTCTCTCTTCACCCAGGCTTGGGCAAGAGATGTCCAGGATCCCTGGGCGTTGGAGATCATATCCCAGGGATACCTCCTGGACTTCAAGACTTCTCCTCCACGGGGGAGATTTCATCTTTCAAGGTTATCAGCAAACCAAACAAAGAAAGAGGCGTTTCTACGCTGTGTACAAGACCTCTTACTAATGGGGGTAATCCACCCAGTTCCGCGGACGGAACACGGGCAGGGATTCTATTCAAATCTATTTGTGGTTCCCAAAAAAGAGGGAACCTTCAGACCAATCTTGGACTTAAAAATCCTAAACAAATTTCTAAGAGTTCCATCATTCTAAATGGAGACTATTCGAACCATCCTTCCCATGATCCAAGAGGGTCAGTACATGACCACGGTGGACTTAAAGGATGCCTACCTTCACATACCGATTCACAAGGACCATTACCGGTATTTGAGATTTGCCTTCCTAGACAGGCATTACCAGTTTGTAGCTCTTCCCTTCGGATTAGCTACGGCTCCAAGAATCTTTACAAAAATTCTAGGATCACTTCTGGCGGTACTAAGACCGCGAGGCATAGCGGTGACTCCGTACCTAGACGACATTCTGATACAAGCGTCAAGTTTTCAAACTGCCAAGTCTCATACAGAGATAGTCCTGGCATTTCTGAGGTCGCATGGGTGGAAGGTGAACGTGGAAAAGAGTTCTCTATTACCACTTACAAGAGTTCCCTTTCTAGGGACTCTTATAGATTCTGTAGAGATGAAAATTTACCTGACAGAGGCCAGGTTATTAAAACTTCTAAATGCTTGCCGTGTCCTTCACTCCATTCCACACCCGTCAGTAGCTCAGTGCATGGAAGTAATCGGCTTAATGGTAGCGGCAATGGACATAGTACCATTTGCGCGCCTGCATCTCAGACCGCTGCAATTGTGCATGCTAAGTCAGTGGAATGGGGATTACTCAGATTTGTCCCCCCTACTAAATCTGGATCAAGAGACCAGAGATTCTCTTCTATGGTGGCTCTCTCGGCCACATCTGTCCAAGGGGATGAACATTCGCAGGCCAGATTGGACGATTGTAACAACAGACGCCAGCCTTCTAGGCTGGGGAGCAGTCTGGAATTCCCTGAAAGCTCAGGGATTATGGACTCAGGAGGAGAATCTCCTCCCAATAAATTTTCTGGAGTTAAGAGCATTATTCAATACTCTCCTAGCTTGGCCTCAGTTAGCAACTCTGAGGTTCATCAGATTTCAGTCGGACAACATCACGACTGTGGCTTATATCAACCATCAAGGGGGAACCAGAAGTTCCCTAGCGATGTTGGAAGTCTCAAAGATAATTCGCTGGGCAGAGTCTCACTCTTGCCACCTGTCAGCGATCTACATCCCAGGCGTGGAGAACTGGGAGGCGGATTTTCTAAGTCGCCAGACTTTTCATCCGGGAGAGTGGGAACTTCATCCGGAGGTCTTTGCTCAACTGGTTCGTCGTTGGGGCAAACCAGATCTGGATCTCATGGCGTCTCGTCAGAACGCCAAGCTTCCTTGTTACGGATCCAGGTCCAGGGACCCGGGAGCCGTGCTGATAGATGCTCTGACAGCCCCTTGGGTCTTCAACATGGCTTATGTGTTTCCACCATTCCCAATGCTTCCTCGTTTGATTGCCAAGATCAAACAGGAGAGAGCTTCGGTGATTCTGATAGCGCCTGCGTGGCCACGCAGGACCTGGTATGCAGACCTAGTGGACATGTCGTCCTGTCCACCGTGGTCTCTGCCTCTGAGACAGGACCTTCTAATTCAGGGTCCTTTCAAACATCCAAATCTAATTTCTCTGAGGCTGACTGCATGGAGATTGAACGCTTGATTCTATCAAAGCGTGGTTTCTCGGAGTCAGTTATTGATACCTTAATACAGGCTAGGAAGCCTGTTACCAGAAAAATTTACCATAAAATATGGCGTAAATATTTACATTGGTGCGAATCCAAGAGTTACTCATGGAGTAAGGTTAGGATTCCTAGGATATTGTCCTTTCTACAAGAGGGTTTAGAAAAGGGCTTATCTACTAGTTCGTTAAAGGGACAGATTTCTGCTCTGTCTATTCTTCTACACAAACGTCTGGCTGAAGTTCCAGACGTTCAGGCTTTCTGTCAGGCTTCAACTAGGATTAAGCCTGTGTTTAAGTCTGTTGCTCCGCCGTGGAGCTTAAACTTAGTTCTTAATGTTCTTCAAGGCGTTCCATTTGAACCCCTTCATTCCATTGATATCAAGTTGTTATCTTGGAAAGTTCTGTTTTTGATGGTTATTTCCTCGGCTCGGAGAGTCTCTGAGTTATCTGCCTTACATTGTGATTCTCCTTATCTGATTTTCCATTCAGACAAGGTAGTTCTGCGTACTAAACCTGGGTTCTTACCTAAGGTAGTTACTAACAAGAATATCAATCAAGAGATTGTTGTTCCATCTCTGTGTCCTAACCCTTCTTCAAAGAAGGAACGACTTTTGCATAATCTGGACGTAGTCCGTGCCCTGAAATTCTATTTGCAGGCAACTAAGGATTTTCGTCAAACTTCTTCCCTGTTTGTCGTTTACTCTGGACAGAGGAGAGGTCAAAAGGCTTCGGCTACCTCTCTCTCTTTTTGGCTTCGTAGCATAATACGATTAGCCTATGAGACTGCTGGACAGCAGCCCCCTGAAAGGATTACAGCTCATTCTACTAGAGCTGTGGCTTCCACCTGGGCCTTTAAAAATGAGGCCTCTGTTGAACAGATTTGCAAGGCTGCGACTTGGTCTTCGCTTCACACTTTTTCAAAATTTTACAAATTTGACACTTTTGCTTCTTCGGAGGCTATTTTTGGGAGAAAGGTACTTCAGGCAGTGGTTCCTTCTGTTTAATGTTCCTGCCTTGTCCCTCCCTTCATCCGTGTACTTTAGCTTTGGTATTGGTATTCCATAAGTAATGGATGACCCGTGGACTGACTACACTTAACAGGAGAAAACATAATTTATGCTTACCTGATAAATTCCTTTCTCCTGTAGTGTAGTCAGTCCACGGCCCGCCCTGTTTTTACGGCAGGTCTAAATTTTAATTAAACTCCAGTCACCACTGTACCCTATGGTTCCTCCTTTCTCGTATGCTTGGTCGAATGACTGAGTATGACAGGTGAGGGGAGGAGCTATATGGCAGGCTCTGCTGGGTAATTCTCTTGCAGTTTCCTGTTGGGAGGAGAAATGTTCCATAAGTAATGGATGACCCGTGGACTGACTACACTACAGGAGAAAGGAATTTATCAGGTAAGCATAAATTATGTTTTTTTAAATGTTGACACCCCAAGGTTTTGTATATGGTGTGCTTTGATGCCTTTGAAGCAACCGTTTTAGCCCAAAAAATTGGAGAAAGTGTATGGTGGTAATTTTTCAATTTTCATTTTTACAGACACATTGCTTTTTGACTATGATTTAGGAGAGACTGTTGTAAGTTATTACAAAAACATACTTCAGGTTGTTTTCTGCAAGGCACCCTGAGAACACCTATGTCCCCCATGCATAGGTTTGACAGGGGTTTTGGTTAAAAAAAAACAGGCCCAATTTTAGAAAAAAATAGAGTAGTGAAATGTAAAAATCTGGCACAGTAAAAGTAAAAAAAACAAAAAAACATCTAACTGTAAACATAACCAAAAAAAAAATATATATATATATATAACAGCAAATGTATTTATTTTTTTAAAAATTGACCATTGTATGGTACCGCTTGAAGCAGTCCCCAATGCAGAGTGCAGGCTGTCCAGGGCAATCAGGACAGTGATATATGGTGTCCCTTCTCTTCCCCCTCTTGGTTCAGACTCTGCATTTTTTTTGTGGTTTCTGCTTTGCGGCAGTAGGGGGGATTTTAAAAATAAAATGGGTAGCCCCAACTCTGATCTCTCCCATCACCGCCCGGGGAGCAGGTGCATCATGGTACAAAATCCCCGTAATAATCTGGAGCTGAAACTGTAAAAAAGTCTTTTTAACTCTGGGGTTTGCTTTTTTGAACAACAAAAAAGCGTTGTGGGTTGCAATCTGCATTAGGTAAATTGCAACCTTTTTGTACCAGGCCCTTGTCTTCCACATAATTAGGTAGGGCTGCAGCAGCTGATCAGCCAGATCAACCCCACCCATATGCCGGTTATAAGACTTGATGCACACTGGCTTCCTTATGATCTCAGCTCTGCCACGTACAGAAACCGCCACCGTCCTCTCTGTGTGGATGGTGGTAAGAAGGTATACATCCTTCTTGTCTCTGTACTTCAGTGCCAACAGCTCCTCTTGGCGCAGAGCTGAGGTCTCCCCCCTTCGTAGCCGGGTGCGTACAAGCTGTCCTGGGAAACCTGCGCGGTTCTTTTTAATTGTACCTCAAGCTACTGTATCAAAGCAATACAGTAGCTTGAACAAAAGGACACTTGTATAAAAATTGTCTAAGTACAAGTGATACCCTTTGTTCATTAGGGGTAATATCAGGTCCCAGACAATCTTGCCAGTGGTTCCCATATGTTCTGGGCAACCTGGAGGGTCAAGTTGGCTATCCTTTCCCTCATACACCCGGAAGGCCTGAGTATACCCATTCTCGCTGTCACAGAGCTTATACACCTTTACCCCATATCTGGAGCGCTTGGAAGGAATAAACTGCTTGAATCCCAGCCTTCCCTTATACTTCATTAGGGATTCATCAACACATATATTCCTTCCAGGTGTATAAGCCTCTGCAAACCTGGCAGAAAAGTGGGTTATCAGGGGGCGGATTTTATACAGCCTGTCAAATTGGGGATGCTCCCTAGGGGGGCACAGGCTGTTGTCGCTGAAGTGCATGAAATGCAGAATCATTTCATACCTCTTCCTCGACATAATCTGGGAGAAAATGGGGGTAGAGCAGATGGGGCTAGTACTCCAGTAGGAGCGAATGGAGGGTTTCTTTATGATGCCCATCAGCATGGTCAATGCCCAGAATTTTTTGAATTCTGGCACATTGATGGGGGCCCATTGCTGCTTTGCCAAATATGTTCCAGGCTTTGCAGCACGGAACTGATGGGCATATAAATTAGTTTGGGCGACAATGTTCCCCAATACATCATCGCCCAGAAACACTTCCAGAAACTGCTGGGGGCTAAAACCTGCCACATCTATATTTATGCCAGCATTTGCTGTGAAGGGTGGGATATCTGGCCTCTGGAGATGAGGTGTTACCCACTCTTCAGCAGCAATGGCAGCAACACGCCTCCTTCTGGCAGGGGGGCTAGCAGGGGGGCTGGTAGGGGGTCTAGCAGCCACAGATACATCACTATCAGTTGAGACTGCATCTAGTGATGTATCTGAGCATATGGCAGGGTCAAAATTGGGGTCTGAGTCATACATAGAGGCATCTGACTCTGACGCAAGGATGGCATACGCCTCCTCAGCACTATATATTTTCTGTGACATTTTTGTATCCGTCACAGAAAAAATTTACTAATTTTTTTTAAATTAAATTAATTAACTAAATTAATTAACTAAATAAACTAGCAAAAAAGTACTGCTATGCTACTGCCAGTGATTTATAGCGATCACTGGCAAGCTAGGGGTTAATGGCTCTGAAAATTAAATTAAATTAACTAAATGGTTCTGAAAAGAGCCTCTGGATTTTTAAAAAATTACAACAACAAAATTAACCCCTAAAAAAATGCACAGACAGCAAAAAAGTACAACTATGCTACTGCCAGTGATTTATAGCGATCACTGGCAAGCTAGGGGTTAATGGCTCTGAAAATTAATTTAAATTAACTAAATGGTTCTGAAAAGAGCCTCTGGATTTTTTAAAAATTACAACAACAAAATTAACCCCTAAAAAAATGCACAGACAGCAAAAAAGTACAGCTATGCTACTGCCAGTGATTTATAGCGATCACTGGCAAGCTAGGGGTTAATGGCTCTGAAAATTAAATTAAATTAACTAAATGGTTCTGAAAAGAGCTTCTGGATTTTTAAAAAATTACAACAAAAAAAATTAACCCCTAAAAAAATGCACAGACAGCAAAAAAAAGTGCAGCTATGCTAATGCCAGCTCTGAAAAGAGCCTTTGGTTCTATATTTTTTTAACAAATAAAAGAATTAAATCTCTCTCTGCAAAAAAACAGGTCTCTCTCTCTCTCCAACAAAATCGCAAGTGAGGAGAGGGAGGGAGATCCACACTGATCAGTGTCAATATTTACAAATATTGACATGATCAGACAAATGGGGTATTTTATTATTATTATTTTTTTTTGGGTGGGAGGCTCAGATTGGGTGACCCTAGCTTGCCCCTATGATGAGGCAGGCTAGGGACACCCCCTGAGGCCCCATGATGCACTGGGCATCGCCATCTTGGATGCCTAGTGAAGGGGGAGGGGGGGGGCTATTTAGGGCTTTTTTTTTTATATACTTTTTTTTTTTTTTTTTTTTTACTTTTATTTATAACTAACTAAGTGCCTCGACCCACCAAGGCACTTAGCACACAAGCAGAGCATCGGAAGCGTGTCCGATCGCTTCCGATGCTCTGAAACACTGCCGGGCTCCACGTGGAGCGAAACCGGAAGTGATCACTCGTGGGGGAGTGATCAATCCGGTCCCGGCACTCGGGAACAGTATTGCAGGATGCCTAGACCTCAAGGCAAGCCTGCAATACTGTTAGAGCAGCTGGAAGCGATTTCGATCGCTTCCAGTGCTCTGTTAAACCGACGACGTATGCCATACGTCCTCGGTCGTTAAGTGCTTTTTTTTTGAGGACAAATGGCATACGTCGTCGGTCGTTAAGGGGTTAAGACCAGATTACAAGTGGAGCACTAAATATCACTTGTGAGCGAGCGATATTAGCGCCCCACTTTGTAATACCAGGGCACAATAATGTGCACTGGTATTACAAGTAAATCGCAATGCAAAAGTGTCCCCATAAAGCTATTCTAACCTTGGTATAGAGAGTATAATCAATAATATCAAAACCTTAAGTTCAAATCCCCTATGTGCATAATAGGTATATCATATATATACATGTATCTGGAGAATGATACGACACAGCAAAATATTTATGAGGTAGATAACATATGTAGATGTACAATTAAGACAGGTCTATGTATCAAAGTTTCCCTTGTGACAAATGATGTAAAGGTCTTTGTTACATTAGCTTACTGGCAGGGTCTGTATTTTCTATGACCACATCTGTACATCCCAGAACAGGTCAACCAAGCAATAGATATTTAGCACGGGCCGGGATTTCTCCTTTGTGACGTCAGCACCTCTGCATCGGCAACAGTGTGTCAGTGCCGGAAGTGGACGCTAAGGACGCCATGGACCAAGGAGCCTGTCTAAATGTGTGCAGAGGCCTGGAGGCGACTGTTCCCTGTTACCCTACTGAGGAAATTTTAAGTGGGGAGAGCAAAGCTCCAGGGCTCTGGGCATTAGAGACTATAGTCCACATTGGGATAATACATCCAGGGAAGGGAACATTCTATGATATTACGTTCCGCTATTTGACATGTATATGCTTAAGGGCAGGATTTTGCCTTATTGATATCAGTTGTTCTATGATTAACACACCTCAGTCTATTTCTTGTGAAGTTATATACACATATTAACACATAAATATATATGTATATAGTCATTTACATATATATTTACATTGGGCTCTATGGGAACACACAGTTCCCATAGACCACAATGTAAAGACACTTTTCAGTGCTGTTTTTTTCTAACATCTTACTCCCACCAACTTTAAATCCCAAGGACGCCATGGACCAAGGAGCCTGTCTAAATGTGTGCAGAGGCCTGGAGGCGACTGTTCCCTGTTACCCTACTGAGGAAATTTTAAGTGGGGAGAGCAAAGCTCCAGGGCTCTGGGCATTAGAGACTATAGTCCACATTGGGATAATACATCCAGGGAAGGGAACATTCTATGATATTACGTTCCGCTATTTGACATGTATATGCTTAAGGGCAGGATTTTGCCTTATTGATATCAGTTGTTCTATGATTAACACACCTCAGTCTATTTCTTGTGAAGTTATATACACATATTAACACATAAATATATATGTATATAGTCATTTACATATATATTTACATTGGGCTCTATGGGAACACACAGTTCCCATAGACCACAATGTAAAGACACTTTTCAGTGCTGTTTTTTTCTAACATCTTACTCCCACCAACTTTAAATCCCAAGGACGCCATGGACCAAGGAGCCTGTCTAAATGTGTGCAGAGGCCTGGAGGCGACTGTTCCCTGTTACCCTACTGAGGAAATTTTAAGTGGGGAGAGCAAAGCTCCAGGGCTCTGGGCATTAGAGACTATAGTCCACATTGGGATAATACATCCAGGGAAGGGAACATTCTATGATATTACGTTCCGCTATTTGACATGTATATGCTTAAGGGCAGGATTTTGCCTTATTGATATCAGTTGTTCTATGATTAACACACCTCAGTCTATTTCTTGTGAAGTTATATACACATATTAACACATAAATATATATGTATATAGTCATTTACATATATATTTACATTGGGCTCTATGGGAACACACAGTTCCCATAGACCACAATGTAAAGACACTTTTCAGTGCTGTTTTTTTCTAACATCTTACTCCCACCAACTTTAAATCCCAAAAACTGGCCTTAGTGTTTTCCAGTTTCACAAGAATACATTTGGCTCAGAAAATAGCTGAACAGAACGAGTGGCTACCTTTTTCCGCATACAGAGGTATCTGAAACCTCAAAATGCATTTTTTTTTAAAACTATACATGAATAAAAGCAGAAAAATTGTTTTATTTAGGGTAGTACTTCCTTTATATATAACAGTAAAATAGCATTGTTCTCTCATAGATACACAATGTGTAGTTTATTTTTAATTTATCCCTACAAAAGTCACAGGGTAGAGACAAGTTTGATTCTCAAATCCATCTAAAAATCCTGACCTTTTGCCTATATGTTTGTCTGTTTACAAGCATAACTATCTATTACATCTTGTCTGTTTAATATTAGGTTTACTCACAGACTTGCTTTCAGAGATATAGTTTTACAAATGTTTTGATAAAAATAGGATTTTCCAGCTGGAGGCTGATACAGATTGCCCTGCAGATAAAATATTTGGAGAGCAATAAAACATCCCAATAACAGTGTGCCATATTGGTTTTGTAATAATCTGTTACACGTTGTGCTGACCCACTGTGGTAAATCTGAAACATGTTTCTTGTCTGTTGACATAACAAAAATGTATGAGACTGTTAACAGGGATTTATCTAATGATAAGAGTTGCGAATGTGGGTATTTTTTTTTATTAAAACACATATCTTGTATCCAGAGGTCATGACACACATATATTTTGAAGACATTTACCAGTATGCTTTGCCAAACTTTTTTGTTTCGTATTTCATGGTATCATTGCTCATTTTTACCCCCCCCCCCCAAAAAAAAAAAATTCTATGGTCTGCGGATTCTACATTCTTCAGCTAAAGTATTTTCACTGGATATTTGATAAAGTAATCTGAAGCAGGCTTGTCCAGTCTAAGGCACCGGGGCCACAATGTGTAGCCTTCCACTATCCTAAACTTAATATTTCATTTGTACGAATCAGGGAGGAATTTTTCACAACATCTGGTCTGACTACAGTGTACTGGGAGGCACATTAATGACAAAAAGTGTATAAATTCTGGTTCTTTATAATAACACAGGTACATCACTGCATGTCACAGACAATGTCAGATATTTGCACTTGTAAATGACAAAAAAACTAAAGAACTTTTTGAAGTTTGTTAAATAAAGTACAGCATCTATTAAACACATAATTTGTATCAATTAGATATACATTTATCATGTCCTCAGCCCTATGAGTGAACAAGTAAAATATGTGACCCCTGGACTGAGGAGACTCCCGGTGGGCGGGATCTACGGCAGCAGAGCGCGACTAGGCCGCGCGGACCGAGGGAAAGCTAACCCGCCAGTTCCAAGCCAGTGGCTGCTATTGGAGCCGGGCATAGGCGCTACAAGTCAGTTTGGAGCACCACTAAAGACCGTGTGCCGGTGCTGAGAAGCACATACTGAAAGTGGCGTACGAACATGAGTATAGTGATACTCCGCCAAGTCTCTCATTTGCCGTAAAAAGCTTCGTAGCTGAAGCAGCACTCTCTGATTGACGTTGCTGAGGAGAAACATGCTGAATACAAGCTCACGTCCGGTGTTATAAAGATAAGTGTGTTTCTGCTTTTCCTGGAATATGGCTAATGTATGCAAAGTGCAAAGTTTAAAGTCTGGGTGAATAATCTAAGCTTGAGGTGTCAATCTTTTGATTACTGTTTACCTGCTGGGGTGGAAAAAGCGTTAGAGAGGACGCTATCCTGTGTATAATAAGGTTGCAGTGGCCAAGATTAGCTGTGCTAGCAGCAAAGGAAGAGGAGCTGGTAAGGGTTAAGTGTTGCATAGAAGTCTGGTAGCATAATATGCGTAAAGTGTATGTGGAAGCATATTTGTTCTTATGGAAAAGCCAGTGAAGCTGCACACTTTATAAGAACTCACAAATATACCCCTCTTATACCCTATCATACCCCTCCTTAAAGTTTGTTGTAATAATTTCTCACGGCACGCTGTGGGCACGGCATGAAAACACAATAACAAGCTGAACTGAGATATCGTTGCACAGAGCCCTAAAAGGTTTCAGTATTACCGCACATTCCTCAGCTTATCTAGAGGTCCCAGTGAAGAGGCATACATTTAGCTAACAGTGACTGTCTTGCTTTTTCTCCATATCTCTTTGATGCCTATCTCTTTCCTGTAAGGAATTACAGAACTGCCTGCAAAATGGCTAAGCAAGGAAAATAAAAATAAGAAGGGAGGAACACAGGAAAAGTTTATAAGAGCTGCATGTGTGACTTTCTTTAGGAACTTTTCTAATTAAGACTGTGTAACTGACGGTGCTCAGATTAAACATCAGGAAAAGCAAAAAAGGAAAAAGTCTTAAAAATTGCTGGAACTTTCCTTATCAAGAAGAAGATCTCTTACAAACCGGTTATTTAAATGGTTAAATGCTCAAGCTGGGAGCACTTGACTCTAAATATATAAGTTTAAAATTATTGGTGGATCTGTTAGCATTCAGTGTAAAATTGGCTATAGGCTAATCTGCTGTAGGAAGCTATACTAATTGCTCTGGATAATCAGGCTCCTGCAGCTACACCAAAGATAGAGAGCACATAGTATTGGAAAAATGTTTTCTGGTTTAAAAAGCTCTTTGCAGTAAAATTTCTTAACCAAGTGTTATATTTTGCATAGAACTGTATCTATATGTTGATGCTAATGATTAATATCTTAAATATTGTCTCATATATATTGAATGTCTGGTAAAAGAGTTAAAGATAAAGATCCTGGTCTTTAGGGAAGGGGAAGGGAAGGGGAAGGTGGCAGAAAAGAGGAAGGAAAGAATTTAGAACTGCAAGAATTGTTTACATGGTTTCTTTTTTTCTCCTTGCTTTCCCATTTCTTTTTGCTAGCTGTGTATTTCTCATATAAGGGACTCATTACTCTGTAAACCTATTTCAGAGGTGTTAGTGAGCGTGCTACTTGATTGGTATATAAACTGCTATAAGGATTGTATATTCTATTTTAAGATAGTCTAAATCTATGAAAAAGCCAGACTGTGCTTGATAAATATTGTTTTTTTTTCCTTGCGTAGAGGCGTAGCCTTTTAGGCCTAATATTGATGGTAATTGGTTCGCAATATTTGCCTATAAGGAATCAAGGGCCTAGAGTATAAAGAGCTTAAGTCAACTTTTAGTCAATTTTTCTATCTGTATATAATAAGATGTAATAATAGCTGGTGAGCAAATATTATAAGACTCCCCCTACACTACATTAGTGTGCTCACTTTTTGCTTCCTTTTTTCTTTTTTTTTTTTCTCTTCACTTTTTCACTTCCCGCCTGAGGAGCTACAAATCACTTAGCACTAACAGACACAGAGATTCACCACTCTAGTTTTACTAGTCAGAAGGCTAGCTACTGACCCACTTGTTGTCTTTTTTTTTTTTTTTTTTTTTTTTTCCTTTCTCCTTACCTCCCCTTTTGTGGGGTTTCGCTTGTCCTTCTTCTTTTCACTTTCCCAATTGTTTGCTACAAATTTTCACTTTTTTGTATCTCATCTTCACATACACAGATAAATCTCACTTAAAGGGAGTAGATTAATATAAATGGACAGATTTGTCCATAATTTAAAAGATAAATCACCAATTATGACGTCAGCAAAAAATAGAGAGAGAAATAGGAATAAAATTGTTAATGATCAAACACAAGAAAGCGCAGAAAGCCTAAATGTAATACATGGCAATATAGATACACAATTACTAATAGATCAGATATCAGCTCTAATGCTTCCCCAGTTTGACAAATTAAGATTAGAACTTTCAGCTGTGTCAAACGAAGTAAAACAATTTAACCAGAGGTTAGGAGAGGCAGAAAATCGAATCTCCGATCTAGAGGATAAATTAAGCATTAAAAGTAACATAATTGAGACACTCTCAGAGCAAATCACAAAACTACAAGAGAGAGTTGATACAGCAGAAGATAGATCAAGAAGGAACAATTTAAGATTCATAGGTATATCAGAAAAATTCGCAAACGCAGATCTAGAAGCTCTAATTACAAAGGAAATCCCAAAACGTCTAGGAATACTAAGGGAAGGCTCAGAAATTTTAGTTGAAAGAGCTCATAGACTAGGCCCCAATAAACAGCTGGTATCAGAAGAGCGTCCAAATAGGTCTTTCTCTAGACCTGTGATAGCTAAATTCTTAAATTACAAAGATAAACTAGAAATCTTAAAACACTACAAAAAACTCTCAGAACCACTAATGCTAGAGGATAGAAAGATTCTTATCTTCCAGGATTTTTCTTTGGAAACTTCCAATAAAAGGAAAGTAATGTCCCAGTTGTGCTCACAGTTTATTCAAAAAGGTATACAAGCGTTTGTAATCTATCCTGCTATCTTAAAGATAGGGGATAAGGGAGGTTTTAAATCTTTCCAGAACAGTGAAGAAGCTATACAGTATCTTGCTAAAAGATCATGAAAGGCACGATGATATATTCTCAGACAGTGCTAAATGATTTTTATTTTCCCGTCTCTTTTTTTTTTTTTTTTTTTTCTCTTCTTCTCTTTCTTTTTTCCTCAGCCTTCTCTATATACGTAGTTTTAATAAAGTAACGGAAGTAACCAAGGTGGATATATCTATAATAAAAACCGTTTAGAATAATAATATGGCTACTGGTTTAAAACCGCTAATTCATTTCACATCATGGAATGTCGGAGGAATTGTATCCCCGATAAAAAGAAAGGCAATCATTAAACATCTTAGAAAATTTAATACTGACATTGGATTATTGCAAGAGATCAGATTATCGGCAGCGGAAATAGTTAAATTAAAAATTAACTGGGTAAAAGAAATTCTAGCCACACCATGTACAGAAAGGAAAAAAGGAGTCGCTATTTTGCTGAGCAAAAATTTGGACTATAAAATTTTAGAGGTTAAACTAGATGAAAATGCTCGTTTTCTTATAGTGCAACTAGAAATTAGGAAGAAGATATATACTATATGCAATGTATATGGTCCGAATAATTTAGATATGGACTTCTGGGGTAAACTCCAAGCAGTATTGTTGAATTATGTAGAGACCAATTTAATAATAGCTGGAGATTTCAATTTAACGCCTAAATTTCCAATAGATAGGAAGAGCACAAAAGGTAGAGAGAAGGATTGTAGAATAGTTAAGGAAATGAGAATCTTAAATACATTCAAAAAAACACTTAAAGTATCTGATATATGGCTAGTTCAGTACCCAGATGTCAAAAGATTCACATGTCTATCTAAATCACTACGATCACTTTCTAGAATTGATTACTTCCTAGTAGCTGACTCCATTCTTAAAACAGAACCTAAGACTGATATAAAGGATTTCGCAATATCTGACCATGCACCCATCACATTAGAATTTTTTGCAGATGATATAAGAACTAGTAGTTACAAAAGTAACTCTTTCTATTTCCCCAAATACATGCTAAAAAATGCATCCTTTGTAGCTATGTTAAAAGAAAAATGGCATATCTTTCTAAATCTAAATAGAGAATATGACGACAGAGTAGAAACGCTATGGGAAACAGCAAAAGCTGTATTAAGGGGTGAAATTGTAAGTTTTATGTCTAGATTTAAGAAAAAAAGAAAGGAAAGAGAAAAGCAACTTACTAACCAATTAACTAATATGTATAATAGATATCTTCAATGCGGCTCAAAGAATAACTGGTTAAAATATACCCAGGCGAAACAGGAGAGAGATCTTTTCTATCTATGTGAAGCCACAAGAGAGGATCTAAAAAAAAAGGCAAAACATATGAAGTTTGGGAATAAGACAGGTAGTTATTTGGCTAGATTAGTGAAATCTGAGAAGAAAAGTAGTATAATATCTGCATTAAGAGTAGAGGATAAACTTCTACATGATCCCACAGAGATTAATGAGACCTTTCATCATACATTTCAGAAATTCTACAGTGCACGGGAGATAGATATGGTCAATAAGGATTTGTTCTGGGAAACTATTGTAACCCCTAAATTGTCAGCAGAAGAAATGGAAAAAATTAACTCACCAATTTTAGAGGAGGAAGTAGAGGGTACAATATACAAATCTAAATTAAACAAAGCCCCGGGTCCAGATCAGCTTCCAGCCGAATTTTATAAAATATTAAATAAAGAAATCACACCACACTTGACTAGATTATTTAACTACTATTATGTAGAGAATGGAGTAATGTCAAAAAACTTTACTAGGGCTGTCACAATTATGATCTTTAAGAAGGGAAGGGACCCTGAAAGGGTAGACTCATACAGGCCCATCTCTCTACTTAATGTAGATTATAAGATTCTGGCTACTATAGTAGCAGAAAGATTAAAAAATATCATGGGTAATATTATACATTCTAACCAGGTGGGCTTCATGAATGGTAGAAGTTCTGTAGTAAATATCCGAAAGGCATGTCTCATTATTGAATATTTTAAAGAATTATCGTACCAACCTGAGAAACTTCATAAATTAAACCAGGACGCAGCTATAATAGCTCTAGACGCTGAAAAAGCTTTTGATGCAGTTCAGTGGGATCATCTTTTTACGTCTTTGCTTAGATTTGGTTTCTCAGGACCATTCGTAAATTTCATTAAAATCATTTACAACAATCCGGTTTCTACAATCTCGGTGAATGGGCTAGTCTCTACAGAAATAATATTGGAAAGAGGTACCAGACAAGGTTGCCCCCTTTCCCCCTTTTTATTTAATTTGTCAATTGAGCCGCTAGCGATCAAAATCCGCCAGGTGTTGCAAGGGGTCCTATGTAAAAATATAGAAGAAAAGATTTTATTATATGCGGACGATATACTGATCTTCTTAAGAAATAGTAAGTACAATATCCCAAAATTAATGGAAATGATAGAACTATATAGCTCCTTCTCAGGTTATAAAATAAATGTTAATAAATCGGAACTCTTATGGCTCAGTAATTATAAGGATTCGCATAAAAGTCCATTTAAAGTTGTTGATCAAATCTCGTATCTAGGTATCATTCTTAATAAGAATCCAAAATGTTGGTATGACTCAAATTTAACTCCAACTCTACAGAAAATATATATCCAGCTAAATGCCTGGAAACATTTACCACTATCTCTATCTGGAAAGATTGGTTTAATTAAAATGATTATTGTCCCTAAGATCCTTTATAAACTACAGAATCTACCCCTCCTTCTAAAGAAGGCCGATATCTCACTGTTTAATAAAAATATAATAGAATTTCTGTGGGGAAATGGAAGGAGAAAAATCTCTCTAAAAACACTATCATATTCCAAAGAATATGGGGGCTATGCATTACCAGATATTAGGAATTACAACTTAGCATGCCTGGTTAAAATAGCAGCTGAATGGCTGATAGATAAAGAATATTTCACAGATAAATTATTAGAAGAAGAGATTGTAAAACCTTATACAACTAAAGCGTTATTACACACACAAGTTAAAGATATCCCTCAGAAAATCAAACGTCTGTTTTCATATCTCAGCATTATAAAAGCTTGGCAACAATACTGCAAGAAATTAAGAGTCAATTTTGTAGTATCTAAGTTTTTAACAATAACTGGTTATCCTCCGTTTCCAGAAGCCTTAAAATCCGCAGTATTCCATAGATGGAAAAGAAAGGGCTTAATTAATATTAGTCAAATAATTAATTTTACTTCAGTTATAGCACAGATTAAAACATTTGAAGAGCTAAGAGGTGAATTTGACCTCCCTAGCAAAGATTTTTTTGCTTATCTACAATTAAGAGATCTTGTTAACAAATTATTACAGAATCAAAATAATGAATGGGGCTGGCCGTCACTTACTCATCTTTTGGATCTATGTAAGAGTGGGAATTTCTCAATAAAAAAATGGTACAGGGAATCATTAAGACAGGAGGGTAATTCAAATCTCCAACTGATTGTTAAGAAATGGCATTTGAAGGGTTTAACAGTATGCAATGAAGAATATATACAAAATAGTATCATGAGATCTAATAAGATTTTTATTTCTACTAACTTTAGAGAAGTAAATAATAATATATTAAATCAAATATATCTTACCCCTTCTGCCATGGCAAGATGGAATAGCAAAACGCAAGATAAATGTGTTAAATGCGGTAGCAGGGGGGCTGATATTGTGCATTACTTTTGGGAATGCACATTAATTAGACAATACTGGAATAAAATGAGTTTTTGGCTATCAAGAATATTAAAAAAAGAGTTTAAGATCCATCGAGCTTTAGTATTTTTTCTATTCCCTCCAGATATAAAAGAAAAGATCAATAATAAGGAATTTATTGAATTAGCTATTGGGGTGGCCAGGTTCTTATTATTGAAAACATGGATCTCGAAAAAAGTGCCTGCTATATCTGAAGTAAATAACCAGATTATGAAACAAATGACTATAGAGCAATGCTTATTAGAATTAGACAAAAGCAATGAAGTTGAGAGATTTTTCAAGAAATGGGAGATATTGATATATTCACAGTCATTGGATATGCAAAAGAAAATTATCTATCCACTTAGATCTACAGAGTATGTAATGAATGCCATACTTAGAAATGAGCTACCCTTGGTATACTGAGCTGGGTATAGGAGAAGACTGAGGACACTATATTATACTTATATCCCCTTTTGTCCTTTTTTTTTTTTTTTCTTTTCTCTCTTTCCCCCCATCTTGTTTTGCTGTTTACATACCATATAATAAAAGGTTGTTCTTGCAGGGAGGAATTAATTGTTTTGGTGTTGTTAAGAAGGGTAGGGGATTTGAAGGACTGAGACTTTACTTAGTTTTTGTGAGTAAGCCCGTGGTTAAATGGCTGGTATATAACATAGAAGGAAATTTTTTTTTTTCTTTCTTTTTTTGTTTTGTTTTTTCTCTCTTTCTTCGAATGTAAAATGTATTTCTATAACTTCTAAATATGTGAATTTGAGATGTAATATACCCCAATGTCCTTCCCCTTTGCTTTTTTTTTTTTGTATCCCTCATGGATTTCCTTTCTCAATAAAAAATATTATAAAAAAAAAAAAAAATATGTGACCCCTCATGTGAAAAGCTTAGCACCTCTAGTCCAAAGTGAATTTGAAAAAACGTAATTTATGTAAGAACTTACCTGATAAATTCATTTCTTTCATATTAGCAAGAGTCCATGAGCTAGTGACGTATGGGATATACATTCCTACCAGGAGGGGCAAAGTTTCCCAAACCTCAAAATGCCTATAAATACACCCCTCACCACACCCACAAATCAGTTTAACGAATAGCCAAGAAGTGGGGTGATAAGAAAAAAGTGCGAAAGCATAAAAAAATAAGGAATTGGAAATAATTGTGCTTTATACAAAAAAATCATAACCACCACAAAAAAGGGTGGGCCTCATGGACTCTTGCTAATATGAAAGAAATTAAATTATCAGGTAAGTTCTTACATAAATTATGTTTTCTTTCATGTAATTAGCAAGAGTCCATGAGCTAGTGACGTATGGGATAATGACTACCCAAGATGTGGATCTTTCCACGCAAGAGTCACTAGAGAGGGAGGGATAAAATAAAGACAGCCAATTCCTGCTGAAAATAATCCACACCCAAAATAAAGTTTAAATGAAAACATAAGCAGAAGATTCAAACTGAAACAGCTGCCTGAAGTACTTTTCTACCAAAAACTGCTTCAGAAGAAGAAAACACATCAAAATGGTAGAATTTAGTAAAAGTATGCAAAGAGGACCAAGTTGCTGCTTTGCAAATCTGATCAACCGAAGCTTCATTCCTAAACGCCCAGGAAGTAGAAACTGACCTAGTAGAATGAGCTGTAATCCTTTGAGGCGGAGTTTTACCCGACTCGACATAAGCATGATGAATTAAAGATTTCAACCAGGATGCCAAAGAAATGGCAGAGGCCTTCTGACCTTTCCTAGAACCGGAAAAGATAACAAATAGACTAGAAGTCTTTCGAAAAGTCTTAGTAGCTTCAACATAATATTTCAAAGCTCTAACCACATCCAAAGAATGCAATGATTTCTCCTTAGAATTCTTAGGATTAGGACATAATGAAGGAACCACAATCTCTCTACTAATGTTGTTGGAATTCACAACCTTAGGTAAAAATTCAAAAGAAGTTCGCAACACCGCCTTATCCTGATGAAAAATCAAAAAAGGAGACTCGCAAGAAAGAGCAGATAATTCAGAAACTCTTCTGGCAGAAGAGATGGCCAAAAGGAACAAAACTTTCCAAGAAAGTAATTAAATGTCCAATGAATGCATAGGTTCAAACGGAGGAGCTTGAAGAGCCCCCAGAACCAAATTCAAACTCCAAGGAGGAGAAATTGACTTAATAACAGGTTTTATACGCACCAAAGCTTGTACAAAACAATGAATATCAGGAAGATTAGCAATCTTTCTGTGAAAAAGAACAGAAAGAGCAGAGATTTGTCCTTTCAAGGAACTTGCTGACAAACCTTTATCCAAACCATCCTGAAGAAACTGTAAAATTCTTGGAATTCTAAAAGAATGCCAGGAAAAATGATGAAAAAGACACCAAGAAATATAAGTCTTCCAGACTCTATAATATATCTCCCTAGATACAGATTTACGAGCCTGTAACATAGTATTAATCACAGAGTCAGAGAAACCTCTTTGACTAAGAATCAAGCGTTCAATCTCCATACCTTTAAATTTAAGGATTTGAGATCCTGATGGAAAAAAGGACCTTGAGACAGAAGGTCTGGTCTTAACGGAAGAGTCCATGGTTGGCAAGAAGCCATCCGGACAAGATCCGCATACCAAAACCTGTGAGGCCATGCTGGAGCTACCAGCAGAACAAACGAGCATTCCTTCAGAATTTTGGAGATCACTCTTGGAAGAAGAACTAGAGGCGGAAAGATATAGGCAGGATGATACTTCCAAGGAAGTGACAATGCATCCACTGCTTCCGCTTGAGGATCCCTGGATCTGGACAGATACCTGGGAAGCTTCTTGTTTAGATGAGAGGCCATCAGATCTATTTCTGGAAGCCCCCACATTTGAACAATCTGAAGAAATACCTCTGGGTGAAGAGACCATTCGCCCGGATGCAACGTTTGGCGACTGAGATAATCCGCTTCCCAATTGTCTATACCTGGGATATGAACCGCAGAAATTAGACAGGAGCTGGATTCCGCCCAAACCAGAATTCGAGATACTTCTTTCATAGCTAGAGGACTGTGAGTCCCTCCTTGATGATTGATGTATGCTACAGTTGTGACATTGTCTGTCTGAAAACAAATGAACGATTCTCTCTTCAGAAGAGGCCAAGACTGAAGAGCTCTGAAAATTGCACGGAGTTCCAAAATATTGATCGGTAATCTCACCTCCTGAGATTCCCAAACCCCTTGTGCCGTCAGAGACCCCCACACAGCTCCCCAACCTGTAAGACTTGCATCTGTTGAAATTACAGTCCAGGTCGGAAGAACAAAAGAAGCCCCCTGAATTAAACGATGGTGATCTGTCCACCACGTCAGAGAGTGTCGTACAATCGGTTTTAAAGATATTAATTGAGATATCTTTGTGTAATCCCTGCACCATTGGTTCAGCATACAGAGCTGAAGAGGTCGCATGTGAAAATGAGCAAAGGGGATCGCGTCCAATGCAGCAGTCATAAGACCTAGAATTTCCATGCATAAGGCTACCGAAGGGAATGATTGTGACTGAAGGTTTCGACAAGCTGATATCAATTTTAGACGTCTCTTGTCTGTCAAAGATAGAGTCATGGACACTGAATCTATCTGGAAACCCAAAAAGGTTACCCTTGTCTGAGGAATCAATGAACTTTTTAGTAAATTGATCCTCCAACCATGATCTTGAAGAAACAACACATGTCGATTCGTATGAGATTCTGCTAAATATAAAGACTGAGCAAGTACCAAGATATTGTCCAAATAAGGAAATACCACAATACCCTGTTCTCTGATTACAGACAGAAGGGCACCGAGAACCTTTGTAAAAATTCTTGGAGCTGTTGCTAGACCAAACGGTAGAGCCACAAACTGGTAATGCTTGTCTAGGAAAGAGAATCTCAGAAACTGAAAGTGATCTGGATGAATCGGAATATGCAGATATGCATCCTGTAAATCTATTGTAGACATATAATGCCCTTGCTGAACAAAAGGCAGGATAGTCCTTACAGTTACCATTTTGAATGTTGGTATCCTTACAAAACGATTCAATATCTTTAGATCCAGAACTGGTCTGAAGGAATTCTCCTTCTTTGGTACAATGAAGAGATTTGAATAAAACCCCAGCCCCCGTTCCAGAACTGGAACTGGCATAATTACTCCAGCCAACTCTAGATCTGAAACGCATTTCAGAAATGCTTGAGCCTTCGCTGGATTTACTGGGACACGCAAAAGAAAAAATCTCTTTGCAGGAGGTCTTATTTTGAAGCCAATTCTGTACCCTTCTGAAACAATGTTCTGAATCCAAAGATTGTGAACGGATTTGATCCAAATTTCTTTGAAAAAACGTAATCTGCCCCCTACCAGCTGAGCTGGAATGAGGGCCGCACCTTCATGTGGACTTAGAAGCTGGCTTTGATTTTCTAGAAGGCTTGGATTTATTCCAGACTGGAGATGGTTTCCAAACTGATACCGCTCCTGAGGATGAAGGATCAGGTTTCTGTTCCTTGTTGTGACGAAAGGAACGAAAACGATTATTAGACCTGAATTTACCTTTAGATTTTTTATCCTGTGGTAAAAAAGTTCCTTTCCCTCCAGTAACAGTGGAAATAATAGAATCCAACTGAGAACCAAATAATTTATTACCCTGGAAAGAAAGGGAAAGCAGAGTAGACTTAGAAGACATATCAGCATTCCAAGTTTTAAGCCATAAAGCTCTTCTAGCTAAAATAGCTAGAGACATATACCTGACATCAACCCTAATGATATCAAAGATGGCATCACAAATAAAATTATTAGCATGTTGAAGAAGAATAATAATGCTATGAGAATTATGATCTGTTACTGGTTGCGCTAAAGCTTCCAACCAAAAAGTTGAAGCTGCAGCAACATCCGCCAAAGATATAGCAGGTCTAAGAAGATTACCTGAACACAAATAGGCTTTTCTTAGAAAGGATTCAATTTTCCTATCTAAAGGATCCTTAAAGGAAGTACCATCTGCCGTAGGAATCGTAGTACGCTTAGCAAGAGTAGAGACAGCCCCATCAACCTTAGGGATTTTGTGCCAAAACTCTAATCTGTCAGATGGCACAGGATATAATTGCTTAAAACGTTTAGAAGGAGTAAATGAATTACCCAAATTATTCCATTCTAAACGTTTAGATTTAGTATCAAGAGGACCAGAATCCTGAATTTCTAAAGCAATTAGAACTTCTTTAAGTAAAGAACGAATAAATTCCATTTTAAATAAATATGAAGATTTATCAGCATCAACCTCTGAGACAGAATCCTCTGAACCAGAAGAACCATTATCAGAATCAGAATGATGATGTTCATTTAAAAATTCATCTGAACAAAGAGAAGTTTTAAAATATTTTTTATGTTTACTAGAAGGAGGAATAACAGACAAAGCCTTCTTAATGGATTCAGAAACAAAATCTCTTATGTTATCAGGAACACTCTGAGTATTAGATGTTGACGGAACAGCAACAGGTAATGGAACTTTACTAAAGGAAATTTTATCTGCATTAACAAGTTTGTCATGACATTCAATACAAACAACAGCTGGAGGAACAGATACCAAAAGTTTACAGCAGATACACTTAGCTTTGGTAGCTCCAGCACCAGGCAGCGATTTTCCTGAAGTATCTTCTGACTCAGTTGCAACGTGGGACATCTTGCAATATGTAATAGAAAAAACAAAATATAAAGCAAAATAGATCAAATTCCTTAAATGACAGTTTCAGGAATGGGAAAAAATGCCAGTGAACAAGCTTCTAGCAACCAGAAGCAATAAATAATGAGACTTAAATAATGTGGAGACAAAAATGACGCCACATCCGGAACGCCGACACTTTTGACGCAAAAAAAACGTCAAAAAAATGACGCAACTTCCGGCGACACGTATGACGCCGGAAATAGAAAAAAATTTTGCGCCAAAAAAGTCCGCGCCAAGAATGACGCAATAAAATTAAGCATTTTCAGCCCCCGCGAGCCTAACAGCCCACAGGGAAAAAGTCAAATTTTTAAGGTAAGAAAAAATGATTGATTCAAATGCATTATCCCAAATATGAAACTGACTGTCTGAAAATAAGGAATGTTGAACATCCTGAGTCAAGGCAAATAAATGTTTGAATACATATATTTAGAACTTTATTAAAAAAGTGCCCAACCATAGCTTAGAGTGTCACAGAAAATAAGACTTACTTACCCCAGGACACTCATCTACATGTTGTAGAAAGCCAAACCAGTACTGAAACGAAAATCAGCAGAGGTAATGGTATATATATAAGAGTATATCGTCGATCTGAAAAGGGAGGTAAGAGATGAATCTCTACGACCGATAACAGAGAACCTAAGAAATAGACCCCGTAGAAGGAGATCATTGCATTCAAATAGGCAATACTCTCCTCACATCCCTCTGACATTCACTGCACGCTGAGAGGAAAACCGGGCTCCAACCTGCTGCGGAGCGCATATCAACGTAGAATCTAGCACAAACTTACTTCACCACCTCCATAGGAGGCAAAGTTTGTAAAAACTGATTTGTGGGTGTGGTGAGGGGTTTATTTATAGGCATTTTGAGGTTTGGGAAACTTTGCCCCTCCTGGTAGGAATGTATATCCCATACGTCACTAGCTCATGGACTCTTGCTAATTACATGAAAGAAATACAGGTATCAACTTGAGTTAAAGGGGCATTGTACTTCAAAATTGGATTTTTGTTTCCAATGACATTTTATAGTAGCTGTAGAGTATAAAATAGATGACCATGCAAAGCAACAAAGTTCCATTTGAAAGACTGTGTGGTGCTCTTAAAGTCAAAAAGTGTTGTCCATGGTTTATCCTTTTTAGCTGATGAATTTGATAAAATGGTCTTGTAAATGTGTCAATCAGTATCAATAGTTTAGATTGTGATCAAAAACAGGACTGGCACATGTTGAGTATAGGACCATGTTTTACAGAAATGATAATGAAAAAAAGTACTGCCAATTAACAATGTACATTGAAAACGGCTCATCTGTGGCCATTAAAATGCCGATAGCAAAAATATATTGTGATCAACCACTATATTATATGAAAGAAAAAATATTAGTATTAAAGGGACATGAACCCCTATTTTTATTCTTTCAGAATTCCGATAGAGCATACAATTTTAAACAGCTTTGCAATTTGCATCTGTTATCAAATTTGCATAATTTCCTTTATGTTCTTTGATGAAGGCGCAGCAATGCACTGCAGGGAGCTAGCTTAATACATCTAGTGAGCCAATCACAAATATGTGCAGACACCAGTCATCAGCTAGTTCCCACTAGTATAGGATATGTGCATATTCTTTTTCAACAAGGGATACCAAGAGAACAAAGCAAATTTGGAAATAGAAGTGAATATAAAAGTGTCTTAAAATTACATATCATGCAAGTTTAATTTGGACTTCAGATCCCTTTAATATATGTTAGATATTGTTACTAGTAGCAATACATTCAATACATTAGGTAAATCTAAAACTCATGTTGTATATACTAAAGGCTATATATATATGTTTATGAAATAATAGTCACGTAACAAAATCGTAAAGGGAAATAAAATAATTAAAAAAAAGGCTCTAATATGTTATAACATTTTATTATTGCACAATTTTTTGTGTATAACTATGTGTTTTATCCCTGCAAAGTGATTAAACACATAGTTAAAGTCAACAAGTCGGCTTCAGAACAGCAATGCACTGCTGGGAGCTAGCTGAACACATCTGGTGAACCATTGTCAAGAGACAAATTTGTGTAAAGCCACCAGTCACCAGTTAGCTCCAAGTAGGATTTGTACATATTCTTTTTCAACAAAGGAAACAAAGAGAACAAAGCAAATGTGAAAATAGAAGTGAACTTAAAAGTGTCTTAAAATCACATGCTCTGTTTGACTTGCTAGATTATTTTTGAAATTCCTATCCCTTTAATGGGACACATTTTTTTTCCTTTGATGATTTATGATAGAACATACTCTTTAAAATAACTTTCCAATTTACCTTTATTATCAAATTATTTTAATTTTTTGGTATCCTTTGTTTAAAGGGATCAGCAATTCACTACTGGGAGCTAGCTAAACACCATGTTCAAGCCAATGACAACAGTTATATGTGTGCAGCCACCAATCAGCAGCTAGCTCTCAGTAGTACACTGCTGCCCCTAAGCTTAACGTGTTATATTTTTCAAGAAAAAATAACAAGAGACTCAAACACATTATTTAATAGAAGTAGGAGGTGCATTATACATGGTGTTTACTGTTTATATGTATTTATATGTGTATATATGTTTGTAAATACATATATACACATATAAACACACATATCCCCCTAGATTTGAACGGTGTCTTTTTGTAATAAAAGGAGAACTGTCAATTTCAGGTTTACAACTGGTAATCTAGGTTTGGGACTTCACAAGATATAGCGCTGTATTTTTCTGTGTGTATCTATTGGTTGTCTGTCATACCTCTTTCCCTTACAGGTTTGGGGTGTGTGGGATTTGTGTATATATAGCTGCTTTTCACGATGGAATCTCATACATTTGGAGTTTACTTTGATGTCACCAATAGAAAACACTCTATCTGTAGATTTGAATAGTGGTAATGGATGTATGAGGTCTGATAGTAGTAACAATCCCAGAGAGCTATTTAAACAGATAGAAAAATTTAACAAGATTCAGATTATAAACTGGTGAGACATCATTGGTTTAATCATTCCTAAGGGATTAACACTAACAAAAACTCAAATTTTCAACAGTACAGACATAGAGTTACTGACAGAGTGGGATTCCATTCTGGGGGACTGTTCCATTCACCTAATAAAGGTGATTATTACATTTCGGGAACAGAACCTTTAAAAATTAACCACAGAACTGAAGAAATTGGAGATTTTGGTAACAGCATTTAAAGGAGATGAAAAATATGATAAATTGGATAAAGAAATTAGAGAACGCCTAAGCAAACTAGAAAGAGACACACAATTAAAGAAGAAGGAAAAGTTTGAAAGGCATTCTTTGGCTAAACAGAAAGAGGAATTTGACAATTTAGAGTCAGATACCACAGTACCAGCAACACCAATAACACCAGGTACTCCACTAACAGCCAGTGTGAAACAGACACAATTTAATTTTGATAGACCCAGTAAGATGAAACAAACTTACAAACCCCCATATAAGAGGAACAACATGCAGAATAATAGGCACTCCACTAATGGGGTACAGAGAAACAATAGCAATAATCACCATTCCTACAAAGGAGAGGAGTACACTTATTACAATAAAAATATAGCATATCCACACCAAGTACAATCTCAAGGAACCTGGTGAGGTAGTCCAAGCCATAACAACAATAACACAAATAATATAAGAGCAGACTACAACATTGGGACACAACATAGATTTAAAGAATTGACAGATGGACAGGAATGTAATGAATCTGAATGGGAGGATTAAGAAACCTTTACATGTGAATCTAGAAATGTTATAGAGAACATCCAAGGCCCTTATGGACAAACACATTTTTAGAACAAGGACCATGAAACAGGTTCAGACCCAGGGTTGAAATAGAAGGTGCAAGGCCAAACCAGGTAGATTGGAACCTAGAATGGAGACCACCACACAGATAAAATCAAATGAAGGGAAGAAAAAGAAACATCAAAATAGAAGAGGGTGTAGGGCAGGAAGAAGACTGCAATACAAAAAGAAGAAGATCCCAGAGGATGTAGCTGAGAAAACTATAAAAAAATAATATTTCCTCGCACAAAATGCAATAGAAGAGAAACTTTTGAAAAAGGTCTCTTGTTCGCTCCTACACAAACTCCTAGTTAATTTAATTTGTTTGTGAATATCAACAAATTTATTAGAAAGCTAACCTTAGTTAGACATTTTGAGAAAGGGAAAACCCAAAAATAAGGGGATGTCCTAACTCAGGATGATAGAGAAACTTTATAAGCTCTATTAGACCTGGAACAAGAATGCTAAAGCCAAGAGTATAACAATTACAATTTTGATATTTGGTCATCTAAAGAGGGAGGGTCCTCTGAAAAGGAAAGTTTTTACACATAGTAACTAGTTAAAACCAAAATCAATATTGTTTCCAGTGCACTCACAGGGAAAATATATTACCCAGCTTAAAGACTCAGTAATTCAAGAATGCACTGAGATGTGTAAAGATTTTAAGATAAAAAAATCATAATTTAAGTGTTATGGAAAAAGAGGCTCCAAAGAGGTTGAAAGAGAATGGAAACATTATTCTCTGGGCTGTGGACAAGGGAGGTGGCATTGTCATTCAGGATAAAGCAGATTATTTAAAAGATGCATATAATCTATTATCCGATCACGATATATATGAAATACTGAATGACGATCCCACCCCTGTATTCCTTAAAGAATACAGACTTCACATAGCTTTAGAGATAGGATATTAAATCAGAAAACGTGGAAATTTTTGGCAAATGATGAACCGAATATTGCAATATTCTATCATTTGCCAAAAATACATAAGAACCTAAGATGACAACCTGGAAGACCCATAATATCGGGCATAGACTCGTTAACTGCAAGATTATCTGAGTATGTGGATGTATTCTTGAAACCAATAGTGATAGAGTTAAAATCCTATCTAAGGGACACACCACAACTATTAAAATGATAGAGAATATATTTTGGAAGCCCACATACTGATGGGCAACTTTAGATGTATCAGTCCTATATACGTCCATTCGCCATGGTGGTGGCATTGATGCTGTAAAATATTTTTTAATCAAATGTGAACGATTTACGGATTTACAAAGAGATTTAATTTTAGAATCCATTAGATTTGTTCTGGAGAAGAATTATTTCTTGTTTCAGAACAAATTCTATTTGCAGAAAAATGGTACCACCATGGGTGGGGACAAAATTTGCTCCAAATTTTGCAAATCTGTATGTGGGTTTATTTGAAGATAATATGATGTAGGAGAATAATGAATATAAAAACAAGAATCTAATTTTTTGGAAAAGATACATAGATGACATTCTGGTAATCTACGATGGGGACAGTTCCAGTTGGTCAAGTTTTACAGAGGAATTGAACTCCAATCTGATGAATTTGAAATTCACTGAAAACTCTGACACAAGTGAAATAAATTTCCTAGATGTAATACTTTTTAATATGGGAAATACAGTTGGTACAAAGGGATACAAGAAAGAAACGGACACAAATGGCTACGTATCTTCAAAGTAAGATGTTTGGAACATATAAAAAACATAGAGGCAGGAGTTCTGAAAAACCCACTAGTAAGGCACTTTAAAATGCTCACAATAGTGACCCTTCTAAATTTTACATTAAAGTAATAGAGCAGGTACAGACAGGTCCAAGGGGGGGGAGTAGGCTCCTGGAACTAAGGAAAAGTGAGAACTTTTGGATCCATGCTTTGAATTGTCTGGATCCATCTGGTCTCAATAAGGATATTACTTTGGCTGCTTTTTTGTGATAAAATGTACACATCTATCTCTCTCTGTCTATATCTATCTATCTATCTATCTATCTCTGTGTATATCTATCTATCTATCATGTCTGTCGGCTTGTCTATCTCTTCTGTCCATCTGCTCATTATATTGATTTAGACTTTCATATGATCTATCTAAATATCTCTGTCTGACTTAACGTATTGTGTGTCTGTCTTTCTACCTCTTCAGTCTGTCTATCTCTCCTGTCTGTCTGCTTGTCTATCTCTTCTGTCCATCTGCTCAATATATTGATTTAGACTTTCATATGATCTATCTAAATATCTCTGTCTGACTTAACGTATTTTGTGTCTGTCTTTCTACCTCTTCAGTCTGTCTATCTCTCCTGTCTGTCTGTCTATCTCTGCTGTCTGTCTATCTATTCTCTCTGTCTGTCTGTCTATCTCTGCTGTCTGTCTATCTCTTCTGTTTGTCTGTCTGTCTCTGTTGTCTGCCTATCTCTTCTGTCTGTCTATCTCTGCTGTCTGTCTATTTTGTCTGTCTATCTCTGCTATCTGTCTACCTATTCTGTCTGTCTGTCTATCTATCTCTTCTGTCTGTCTGTCTGTCTATCTATCCTGTCTGTCTATATCTTCTGTCTGTCTGTCTATCTCTGCTGTCTGTCTATGTCTGTCTGTCTGTCTATCTCTTCTGTCTTTCTATCTCTGCTGTCTGCCTATCTCTTCTGTCTGTCTATGTCTGCTGACTGTCAATCTTTTCTGTCAGTCTGTTTGTCTGTCTCTGCTGTCTGTCTATCTCTTCTGTCTGTCTGTCTATATCTTCTATCTGTCTGTCTATCTCTTCTGTCTGTCTATCTCTGCTGTCTGCCTATCACTTCTGTCTGTCTATCTCTGCTGTCTGTCTATCTCTTCTGTTTGTCTATCTCTGCTGTCTGTCTATCTCTTCTGTCTGTCTGTCTGTCTGTCTATCTCTGCTGTCTGTCTATCTTTTCTGTCTGTCTATCTCTGCTGTCTGTGTGCTATACACATACATTATTTTAGCATGGTGTAAGATTTTGGGGCACACAGATCTTGTACATAAAGCCATTACAATGACTTGCACTAAGGTTCGCTAATAGATTTTGGTGCTAGGAACCACATTCACACATAACTCTACAGCATCACATTTTTATGTTAACATAACTTTGACTATGGAATAGATGAGTGTGACATTCTGGATTTTATTATCACATCCTTTATAGCTGTGCTTCCTGTAGAAGCATTTCACAAGATATAGTATCATATTCCGGCCATCAGATTATAGGAACTAATTTTTCTACCATGGATTTAAAGCAACTGTATAGCAATTTAGTTTTTCCAAAGCATATACTAGTTATTATTTCTCTTGCACCATGATGTGACTTGAGTGATGTTCATTAATTTTGTAGAATGAAGCTTTTAACTGTCCCATAAAATGTTTCTCAATCTTACAAATGCCCAGGTTGAGTCACTCATACTCTTAAAGTACTATTTATCACAGCTCCCAGAATGCAGTGTCAACTCTCCCTGCAGGAAGTGATCATGTGCACACATCTCTACAAAATGATAAAACTAATAGTGATCATGTGCACACATCTCTACAAAATGAAAAAACTAATTGTGATCATGTGCACACATCTCTACAAAATGATAATACTAATAGTGATCATGTGCACACATCTCTACAAAAGGATAATACTAATAGTGATCATGTGCACACATCTCTACAAAATGATAAAACTAATAGTGATCATGTGCACACATCTCTACAAAAGGATAATACTAATAGTGATCATGTGCACACATCTCTACAAAAGGATAATACTAATAGTGATCATGTGCACACATCTCTACAAAATGATAAAACTAATAGTGATCATGTGCACACATCTCTACAAAATGATACTTTTTGTGGAATAGGATCAGTAAAAGGAGCAGGAACAGCCCCTTGATAAATATTTATAATAGGGTAAGTCTGTTAGATCTAATCTGCTGCTATATAAAACAACATTTACCAGATTGCATAGTATTTTTCAAGAAAGGTTCACAGCATGATTCTCTAAAAGAATTTCACACTGTAAATCTCACAGTTTTTTTTGCCAACCAAAAGTTATATATTTACTCCGAACACACAGTTCCAATAGACCACAATGTAAAGAACCTTTTCAGTGCCCACACAGCCAACTTTAGCCCCTAAAAACTGCCTTGTGCAGTAAATTTCATAAAAATAAAGATGCTGCTATCTTTATTTCTTTAATGAAATGCAGTACACTGTATTTTGGGGGAATTTGGGGCACTTTTATAAAATGAACTAGAGATCTGATCTCTGTAACGGCTGGTTAATTATCGCGCGCCCGCAAACAGGTGTGATAATTTAGCGCTATACTTGTAATCTAACCCTTCATTTTATGAGTCTGGTTACCATTTAACTTAGTGAAGAAATTCTGTTAGCTGACAGAATATTTCACATGTTCCTTTGCAATAGTGTGTCCCCTTTCTATGTTCATTTTTGTTCCACATGGTTTATCTGATGTACCTAGAGAATAATAATACAATCTATCTGATCAAAGTTAAATTCCAGCCATCCTCAACAGACATAAATGTTACTTTTGAGTGTTTTGTAAACAATATTTCCAAAAGGTATCTACGTAATAAAGACAAGTTGTAAAAGATTTACGTGAAAAGTATGTTTATAGAAGAAATCTGTTTTACAAACGGCATCATTATGTTTAATAAAACTAAACAAAAATATGCCCATCCAATATTCAGATCATTTTCTTTTGCCTATGAAAAGTTCAATTTTTAAAGGGAATATGAAACACAAATTGTTTCTTTTATGATTCAGATAGATCATGCAATTTTATGCAACCTTCTAATTTACTCTTGTTTTGTTTAAAATTGTTTATGTTTCTGAGCTGAATGAAGAGCCTACTCTTTGAATGTTAAAGAAACAGTTTGACAAAGATTTTTTCTTCAATATAAGTGAATATATAGGGCTAGATAACAAATGGTTGCTTTCATATTACAAGTTAAAAAAAAAAAAAAAAAAATCCTGAGATCGGGCAAACACCATTGCATTTTCACATTTCCCATAGAAGTCAAAGGAGAAAAAAAAATTGTTGGAAAAAAACACCCATCGGGCAAACAACATAGCATATTTGCATTAGCAAATGTCAAATATTTACAGTAAATACATAGTTAATCACTTTATTAAATATGAATATTGCATAAATATGTTTTATCATGTTTTCATCTAATTAATGGCAAAGGGCTCTAATGCACTTATACATATGTCTATGTATGTACAGATATATTTATGCGTTTATATGTGTATATATGACTGTCAGTTAATATATACACATAAATACAATATATATATACACATACGCAATGTTTCTGTAAGTATCTTTATGTTAAAGTACTTTAGTGGCTTTTTTTTTCTAACAACCGAGATCTCATATCTTTGAGCCCTTATAACTTTTGTGTGCATTTTTTTTTTCTAAAAAACAAAATAATAGTAGACACTGTTATACAGGTTGTACTCTCACTACTTTACATTGTAGCAAAGTGTCATTTCTTCACTGTTGTCACATAAAAAGATGTAATAAAATATTTACAAAAATGTGAGGGGTGTGCTCACTTTTGTGAGATACTGTATATATATATATATATATATATATATATATATATATATATATATATATATATATATATATATATATATATATATATATAATGTGACTTTAATGTACAGAAATAATACTCAAACTGTGCATTTTAGCTTTTTATTCAAAGGGACATGATACCCAAATGTTTAAGCCCTTGAAAGTGATGCAGCGTAGCTGTAAAAAGCTGATTAGAAAATATCACCTTAACGTCTCAATGTAAAAAAGTAAGATATTTTACTTCATAATCTCCTCAGTAACCACATCCCATTGTAAATTGACTTTAAAGGGTTATAACTGTAGCTGTAAAAAGCTGATTAGAAAATACCACATGAACATCTTTATGTAAAAAGGAAGATATTTTACCACAACATTTCCTCAACTCAATTACAACAACAATTGTAAGTGCTCTGGGAACGGTTATTCTTCAGCTACTGTCAACTGCATGTTGGAAATAAAAAAAATCAAAAAAAAAAATCAGCCAATCAGCTTCATCAGTGCTGATGCCACACTTTGCTTTACTGTGATCTCATGAGATTTCCCTGAAATCATGTGAGATTTCATAGTACACTTCCTTAAACTAAGGAGGGAAATAACATGACTGTGCCTGCACTTGCCAGTTGCAGGCTCCCATGCAAGTCCTATGACTAGCATCATGATTGACTTCTCAAAGTCTCTCTACAATGGGATGTGGCTAGGTACATAGAGATATTCAGGTGATATTTTCTAGTTAGCTGGTAAGCTGTATCATTTTCAATTGCTTCAACATTTGGATATTATGTCCATTTAAGCAGCCAATGAAGATACTAGTCCCAGGACTTGCAAGGTGCGCATGTGACAGGTACAAATACAGTCACAATATTTCCCTACTCAGTTTAAGCAACTTTACTATAAAATCCCTACAAGATTTCAGTAATCTCTCAGTAGAAAAACAGTAAAGCAAAGTGTGACATCAGCCCTGATGATTTCTTTTTCTTTTCTTTTTTTAAACCTGCAGCTGATAGTAGCTGAAGGATACCTGCTTACACAGCAGTTACTGTTGTAAGATAAATACATTTTTGAGGTAAAATGTTTTTCATTCTTTCCATACACATCTTCAGGTGATTTTTATGGTTATTCTGCATCACTTTCAACTGATTTAGTGCATGGGTATTATGCCCCTTTAAGAGTATTCAATTAAGCTACAAATATATTTAGGTCTGCTATCATTTCCGCTCCTTTCCTTTACTATTATATTTCATTGCCAAGAAGAATTTTTATCTGATTGTGGTTTTGCTATATTTGATAACAATATTAATATATAAACATTAAAATTGTTTACTGCAAATCACTTTTCAATATACTTCCATGTTAGTAAAATGAGTTTTATTACTGAATGTTCCTTAGAATTTAGTAGCCATGTTCAAAGGTTAAAGGGATACTAAACCCACACTATACCCACATTTTTTATTTCATCAGATAGAGCATGCAATTTTAAGCAATGTTATAATTCAATCCCATTATCAATTTTTCTTCATTCTCTTGCTATCTTTATTTGAAAAGCAAGAATGTAAGCTTAGAAGACGGACCATTTTTGTTTCAGCACCTGGGTTGCGCTTGTTGATTGGTGGCTAAATGTAGCCACAAATAAGCAAGCACTATCCAGGGGGCTAAACAAAAAATGGGCTGGCTCCTATGCGTCACATTCCTGCTTTTTAAATAAAGATAGCAAGAGAAAGAAGAAAAATTGATAATAGGAGTAAATTAGGAAGTGGCTTAAAATTGCATGCTCTATCTGAATCATGAAATAAAAAATTGAGGTTTAGTATCCCTTTAAGCAAACAGAAATCTTGTGATTCCAATTTTCATAAAATCACAAGAGTTCTAATTCAGCAGTTTTTTCATAAATTTCAACACCACCAGAGTAATCTATGTATTAAAATTTAAATGCCAGAAGGCCTATGTTCGAATGACGTCCCTTAAACTACCAACAAGATTGCAAGAGCACCTACGCAATATTAAAAATGCGTTCAAAGATCTAGCCAATAAGAAAGCAATTACTTTGGTAGTGTACCATTTTTATAAATACCATCAAGCCAAACCAGATGTGGAGTGCAAAAAATAAGTCTGGGGATAAGAGGTGGGGATATGGAGAAGGCATTGTTACAAAATGAAAGTAGATGGATATATTTACTTAAAGGGACACTGTACCCAAAAATTTTCTTTCGTGATTCAGATAGAGCATGCAATTTTAAGCAACTTTCTAATTTACTCCTATTATCAAATGTTCTTTATTCTCTTGGTATCTTTATTTGAAATGCAAGAATGTAAGTTTAGATGCCGGCCCATTTTTGGTGAACAACCTAGGTTGTCCTTGCTGATTGGTGGATAAATTCATCCACCAATCAAAAACTGCTGTCCAGAGTTCTGAACCAAGAAAATAGCGTAGATGCCTTCTTTTTCATATAAAGATAGCAAGAGAATGAAGAAAATTTGATAATAGGAGTAAATTAGAAAGTTGCTTAAAATTGCATGCTCTATCTGAATCACGAAATAATTTTTTTGGGTACAGTGTCCCTTTAATTCTGTCCAACCCCACAGGCTAAATGAGCACAATAATTATTTTTGCTACTTATAAGAATATAGAATTTAGAATAATCCATCCGCTTGTAGGAATATACATTGTAAGAGTCAAGAATAGGCTGGTAAATATATAGCTCATATCATCTATCTAAATATAGGTGTAAATGATACCTGAATTCCAATCTTTATAAATATTGAAGCATTAAAGGAACACTGAACCCACATTTTTTTCTTTCATGATTCAGATAGAGCATGAAATTTTAAGCAACTTTCTAACTTACTCCTATTATCAAATTTTCTTCATTCTCTTGGTATCTTTATTTGAAATGCAAGAATGTAAGTTTAGATGCCGGCCCATTTTTAGTGAACAACCTGGGTTATTCTTGCCGATTGGTGGATAAATTCATCCACCAATAAAAAAGTGCTTTCCAGAGTCTGAACCAAAAAAAGGCTTAGATGCCTTCTTTTTCAAATAAAGATAGCAAGAGAACGAATACAAATTGATCATTGGAGTAAATTAGAATATTGCTTAAATTTGCATGCTCTATCTGAATCACGAAAGAAAAAAATTGGGTTCAGTGTCCCTTTAAGCAATAGGGGTATGTACATTATTCGAACCCATAAAAATATGATGAATGTATGGGTCAAAAATCTATTCACTTTATACCATACATCCATACATTCTTAACCTTAATACATCTAAAACCTATGTATAACCAGTCTGATAGGTATATGAAAGACAACTTAAATAATGCAATCAGGAGGATATATCAGATGATATTACCAAGCTAAGCGAATTATTGGAAAGTATGAAATGAGTACATTGACATACCCCAAAAAAGTGAATCGAGATACTGTAATCTTATTACTTGATAACCATACTAAATGATATCCTGAAGAATAGATACTTAAACTAGTAATATCGGGGTGTGAGTAACAAGCTTTGGGTGTAATTTATAAATATAATGCATAAATACATAGCACATCAAACATGACCTTTTATGTCACAGATTGCTAATTTTAGCATCCTCATGCTTAGCACTTGTTAACGTAAAGATATAAAGAAAAGGGCGCCTCCTAATGTAGCCAATAGGTTTGTTGAATGGGAGTACAAATAATGAAATAATACTCACAAAGTGTAGCGGCGAAGGTAATGCCAAGGAAAACAATCTGGGAACTTAGCAGTGACCCAGTATACTGTGCACAGGTAAGGGCAGCTCCTCCTAGAATCGATGGAAGATTCAGCAATCTGGAAAATGGGAAGAAAAGAAGGGCGACTCCTAGTGCAGAGCAATCAGGTATATGAACCCCGTAAGTGGATCCCAAGTGAAGGGGTACTCACAATTTGGAGCGCACACGATAGTGCAAATTTTGCCTACTGGGTATATTTCAGTGACCCAGTGCACATATAGGTATCTAAGAGATATATGAACAATCCAAATGTATCCTCTGATGGTATATACGAACAGCCGTAAAAGAACAGGAGACTCCAGGTATTGAAAAAAGTAAAAACCTTTATATAATGCTAAAAAAATATAATAGAAATTGTAGTGTACAATAATAAAATGTTTTAAAAACAAATCAGTATGACATGCTACGCGTTTCTCGGTGTTAACCACGCCGTTTCCTCAGGCTAGTAACACGCATGATTTAATTCTATAACAAAGATATAGAATCACGCTCCAGCGGTGTAAATTATTACGCCTATGTATATTATTGTCTTAGCTAGTTCACCTCTTAATAAACTGCTTCTTTTCACTTTTTTAAACTGTGTCTTTCCCTTGTGTTAAACATCTCAATTTTGGCACATCACAACGATTTAAGTCACCAAATCACTTTATTAATTGTACTTCATTATTTATTAAAAATAATTTCTCTTTGCACAATTTTTCTTTATTATCTATTAACTCAAGCCCGATTGTAGTATTTATGAAATCTCATAAAATGTAATAATCAAAAATAATAGATTTATAGAACCAATATAAGATACTCTTTATCATTTGATTTTAACTGCTCAAGTCTGATATATATAGATTCTTAATAGTAGACATTTATCTTTTCTAATGTAGGATACATGTCCCAATATTTGAAATAATAAGTATCTATATGTAGCCATTCTAACCACTAACACGTGAATCACCAATAGAAGATCGCTAAGTACGATCAGGATATAACATCTTAACTGTGATTGAGCCAATGCCAAACAGAATCTGATACGCTATGACGTCAGAAGAGGTGGAGCAAACACGCATATTAAAACCCACGCAAACGGCGTGTCCGCACCCTTTGTTCTGGCGAAACATGTCAGGGGACAGAGGGGAATCTAATTTTTAAACAGCAAATGAAAGTCTGATAATTATAGAGGATTAGTCTGGTACCTTTAGACTTAGTTATTTCAGGGGAGGCTGCGGATGTATGCGCGTGTACCTCCTTTACTTACTACACAGCCTTAAAGGGACACTGAACCCAACATTTTTCTTTTGTAATTCAGAAAGAGCATGCAATTTTAAGCAACTTTCTAATTTACTCCTATTATCAATTTTTCTTTGTTCTCTTGCTATCTTTATTTGAAAAAGAAGGCATCTAAGCGTTTTTTGGGTTCAGTACTCTGGACAGCACTTTTTTTATTGGTGGATGAATTTATCCACCAATCAGCATGGACAACCCAGGTTGTTCACCAAAAATGGGCCGGCATCTAAACTTACATTCTTGCATTTCAAATAAAGATACCAAGAGAATGAAGAAAATTTTATAATAGGAGTAAATTAGAAAGTTGCTTAAAATTTAATGATCAATCTGAATCAAGAATTTTTTTTTTGGTTACAGTGTCCCTTTAAGCCTATCCACTGATATTACCCCCTTAATTATTTAGTCAGGTAGCTTTGAACAGAGTGTTTGTACGTTGCCACTTACTAACTATATATAAGCAGTATCTATTGTATTGTGACACAATAGACTAGCTGAATAAGAGCATCCAAACTATAATAATTTGTATTACAATACTGAAATCTATACCATACTGCAGTTAAGGGAACTGTAGTATGCTTACTAGTATTGATTTTGTATATGTTCTAATTATATAAGCCTCTTATGCTATGCAGCACTATTAGTAGTTGCAACTTTGATGGCAACAGCACAAGTCTAATATTTCTTACTTATATGGAAATAGACTATGGATTAATATCTACATCCTAGGTCTAAATCTCTTACGTATAGAAGTACTCTCCCTGCCTTTTACTTGAGGCCACATTTATACATTTATTACCAGACTTGACCCATTTGTATTTTTAAATGTGTGTGTATTGTTTCATTTTAAAAGCATCCTAATAAAGGTTAAATTTTATATTTTCAATTTTGCTCTTCCACCATATTACGTTGCTCTATAAATTTAGCCGCTAAGGAATGTGAGCGCTATCCAATTGTACATTATTATCAGTTGTGTACTGATTAACGCCTAGATTACGAGTTTTGTCGGTAATGGTGTGCGTTACTAACGAGCAGTTTTTTCCTTACCGCTCACCTACAGTAACGCTGGTATTACGGGTCCTTAGAAACCCAAAAAAGTGAGCGTAGAGCAAAATTTAGCTCCACATCTCACCTCAATACCAGCGCTGCTTGCGGTAGCGGAAAGCTGGCAAAACGTGCTTGTGCACGATTTCCCCATAGGAATCAAAGGGGGAGAGCCGGCTGAAAAAAACCTAACACCTGCAAAAAAGCAGCGTAAAGCTCCTAACGCAGCCCCATTGATTCCTATGCGGAAATACTTTTTATGTCTACACCTAACACCCTAACATGAACCCCAAGTCTAAAACACCCCTAATCTTACACTTATTAACCCCTAATCTGCCGTCCCCAACATCGCCGACACCTGCATTTTATTATTAACCCCTAATCTGCCGCTCCGGACACCGAAGCCACCTACATTATACTTATGAACCCCTAATCTGTCGCCCCCAAGATCGCCGACACCTACATTATATTATTAACCCGTAATCTGCTGCTCCGGACACCGCCGCAACCTACATTATATTTATGAACCCTAATCTGCTGCCCCCAACATCGCCGAACCCTACATTATATTTATTAACTCCTAATCTGCCGCCCCCAATGTTGCCGCAACCTACCTACACTTATTAACCCCTAATATGCTGTCCCCAATGTTGCCGCCACTATACTAAAGTTATTAACCCCTAAATCTAAGTCTAACCCTAACACCCCCTAACTTAAATATAATTTAAATAAATCTAAATAAAACTTACTATCATTCACTAAATTATTCCTATTTAAAACTAAATACTTACCTATAAAATAAACCCTAAGCTAGCTATAATATAACTAATAGTTGCATTGTATCTAGCTTAGGGTTTATTTTTATTTTATAGGTAACTTTGTATTTATTTTAACTAGGTACAATAGTTATTAAATAGTTATTAACTATTTAATAGCTACCTAGTTAACATAAATTCAAATTTACTTGTAAAATAAATCCTAACCTAAGTTACAATTACACCTAACACTACACTATAATTAAATTAATTACCTAAACTAACTACAATTAAATACAATTGAAAAAAATTATCTAAAGTACGAAACACTAAATTACAGAAAATAATAAAATAATTACAAGTTTTTTAAACTAATTACACCTAATCTAATCCCCCTAATAAAATAAAAAAGCCCCCCAAAATAATAAAAAGCCCTACCCTATACTAAATTACAAATATCCCTTAAAAGGGCCTTTTGCGGGGCATTGCCCCAAAGTAATCAGCTCTATTACCTGTAAAAAAAAATACAATACCCCCCAACATTAAAACCCACCACCCACACACCCAAACCTACTCTAAAACCCACCCAATACCCCCTTAATAAAACCTAACACTAACCCCTTGAAGATCACCCTACCTTGAGAAGTCTTCACCCAGCCGGGCCAAAGTCCTCAACGAAGCCGGGTGAAGTGATCCTCCAGACGGGCAGAAGTCTTTATCGAAGCCGGCCAGAAGAAGTCCTCCAGACGGGCAGAAGTCTTCATCCAGGCGACATCTTCTATCTTCATCCATCCGGCGCGGAGCGGGTCCATCTTCAAGACATCCGACGCGGAGCATCCTCTTCTGGCGACGTCTTCAAACAGAATAAATGTTCCTTTAAATGATGTCATCCAAGATGGCGTCCCTTGAATTCCGATTGGCTGATAGAATTCTATCAGCCAATCAGAATTAAGGTAGAAAAAATCCTATTGGCTGATCCAATCAGCCAATAGGATTGAACTTCAATCCTATTGGCTGATCCAATCACCCTAAGATAGCTACAATTAACTATTAGTTATATTGTAGCTATCTTAGGGTTTATTTTATAGGTAAGTATTTAGTTTTAAATAGGAATAATTTAGTGAATTGTAGTTATTTTATTTAGATTTATTTAAGTTAGGGGGTGTTAGGGTTAGGGTTAGAGTTAGATTTAGGGGTTAATAAATTTAATATAGTGGTGGCGACGTTGTGGGCGGCAGATTAGGGGTTAATAAATGTAGGTAGATGTCGGCGATGTTAGGGACGGCAGATTAGGGGTTAATAAAATTAAACTAGTGAATTAGGAAAATTACCAATGGCACTACATGTATATAAAAGACCTGTCTTATCTTTATTGGTCGACTAGTACGCCTTTATGTGGGTGCTATGTGTATTAAATTGACTACAAACTAAAGAGAAAAGAATACACTTACTAAGCACTCCCAGGTCGATTGCAGAGAATATCTATATAAATTGTGTTAGCTATATTCATTCCAAGGGTGGAGATAGGGAGACAAGAAAATTTGACTATAATTAAAATATAACTTTTATTGGGGTCAAAAAAATAAAATAGGAAAAGTTGATTAAAAACACACTTAAGCGCCGACTGTAGTGGAAAAGAGATAAGTGTAATATACTGTTAAATACCAATAATGCACCCAAGTAATACTTCTATTCAAGGGTTTCGCCAATGTTAGCTACATGCAAACGGATCAGGAATAAGTTATTGACCAAAAATTGACAATTATTATTGGTTTTTGACCACTATGTAGAAAACAATAGCTCTGTAAGCAAAAAAGTGGAGTGTGTGGAATACCACTGGTGTATGAAGGCGTGCACACGGACAATAGGTTGTGATGGAACAAATATAAATGAAGTTAGATACTACCCATATACTATTGGTAAATAACGAAAAGAGGTATAACAATTGAAAAATTAACTCAGTTATTCACTGAGTTTGGACAATAATACCAAATACATTCATAAAATATTTGATCAGTAGGTGAAGATAAGGATGGCCCGTGTATCCCATAGGATAATTGAATGGGGTTCAATATAAGACTCTTAATAATATTACTCGTTGGTTAAAGTAATCATAGATGAAAAAAGAAGAAATTCCCCAGACAGATCACCATACGATCTATATGGCAGTTATCTGATATGACACTGCTGGTAGTGTGGTACACTAGGGTCCTATATCATGCTCTATGGGAGTGGATTAGTTAAAAGTAATCAAGAGTTACAATTAATACTTCATAATAGCCCATGTGTACCGTGGGATAACTTAAAGGGGTTCAAAAGATGACACTTTGATGGTAATATTCGTTTATTAGAGTGGTTCTAAGTAAAGTGAAATTCCCCAGACAGATCACCAAGCGATCTGGGTAATGGTTATATGATGTGACTATAAGTCATGTAGTCACTTGGATGACAATACTCGTTTTGTGAGTCCACTAACCTCTCATCGTTTAACAACATAAGCTAAATACAGCGAGTGTTGCACTCACACCTGATTAAACCAGTTAAAGGGACATTATACACTCATTTTTTCTTTGCATAAATGTTTTGTAGATGATCTATTTATATAGCCCATAAAGTTGTTTTTTAAAATAAATGTATAGTTTTGCTTATTTTTAAATAACATTGCTCTGATTTTCAGACTCCTAACCAAGCCCCAAAGTTTTATGTGAATACTGTCAGCTACCTTCTCCAGCTTGCTCCTGTTTGTGTAAAGGGTCTTTTCATATGCAAAAGAAGGGGGAGGGGGGAGTGTCTTATTTGCCACTTGCAGTGGGCTTTCCAGCTACCTTTTCAACAGAGCCAAGCTGACAGCTTCTAAGTAAGTTTTTAAACAGTTTTATACTGGATTTTTATATCAGTATCTGTGCATCTTATTCTTTATAGTAGTGTCTATTACATGCAGTTATATGAAAATGAGTTTATACTGTCCCTTTAAGTAGGGAGCTAAATAGACCCGTGGAACAGAAATTAATAGTCTCCGGTTGTACAGCACATATGCGTGTATTTGTATTGGCCTCTTTGGTTGAAAAAATAATGCGGTAGATTCACTTAATCAGTACCAAGGAGTTTTAAGCTATCTGTGTCCACGCACTGTCAGATATCAGCAAATACACAGTGATTACTAATTATGTGTTATCACGATCGCACTGTATAGCATTAACAAATATATATTGGTCATTAGCTTTGCTCAATTGCACATGCACACACGCTAACCGTGGCAGGCGTTCTAGAAACTGACTAGAACTCGGTTGAATTTGCTAAATAAAATGTATGGTTTAATCAGGATCCTTACACAACCATCATATTCCATACACGCTTGAAGTCAGTGCGAAAGGATTTTAAACTGTCTGTGTCCACGCTCTGTCAAGTACCAGTGGATACACAGTGATTACTAGTTATATTTTGTCACAATCGCACTGTGTAGCATTAACAAGTATGTATTGCTGTCTAGCTGTGCGCCATTGAACACACGCGCACGCTATCCATAGCACACGTCCTAGGAAATGAATTGAATTTAGTTGAATTTGCTAGATAAAATGTATGGTATAATTAGGATCCTTACACAACCAAAGTGATTCACACTGCCTGTATGGTCAGGTTAGGTAGATATCATATTCCATACACGCTCGTAGGAGGAATATTCATTCATTCACTCACTTCCTCTATATTATTCAGGGTTAAGTACAGAGTGCTAGTCGTTTATAAATTGCCACTCATAATGTATTGTGCTGTGTCATTAGTTTAATGTTTGAAAGGCATAGCCTAGATAACATATTTGACTACAGTAAATAATTCGGAAGCTTAAGGCTTTCTAAAATCACATGGCTTTTTCAAAGGTCAAAAAATAAATAAATTAAGCTAGTGTTTGCGATGCGGGAGGGCAGCGGTTTAGGGGTTAATAAATATTTTATAGTGGCGGCGATGTCCAGTTCGGCAGATTAAGGGTTCATTTTTTTTTAAAGTGTTTGCGATGTGGGGCTCGGTTTAGGGGTTAATAGGTAGTTTATGGGTGTTAGTGTACTTTTTAGCACTTTAGTTAAGAGTTTTATGCTACGGCGTTAGCCCATAAAACTCTTAACTACTGACTTTTAAATGCGGTACCAGTCTTGACAGGAGAGGCTGTACCGCTCACTTTTTTGCAGACTCATAATACCTGCGTTTTGCAAGTCCCATTGAAAATATAGGATACGCAATTTACGTAAGTGGATTTGCGATATTAACAACTCTGGCCAAAAAAGTGAGCGGTGAGCCTGTCATTTCAAGACTTGTAATACCAGCGTTAGGAAAAAAGCAGCGTTAGGACCTCTTAACGCTGCTTTTTAACCTTAACGCAAGACTCGTAGGTGTAAGTTTGGCTAATTCAGCAGTTGTTCAGTTAAAAGAACATGAAACCCATTTTTTTCATGATTCAAATATAAGATAGAATTTAAAAAAAGTTTCTAATTTACTTTTATTATTAAATTAACTTCATTCCCATGCTATTTTTTGTTGAAGAGAAAAGCTTTTGAACACTAGATGGCAGCAGTGTTTCCACTATGTATAACATTGTTAAAAAACATTCTTGCAAAATTACAGCCTTATCGGACTTCAGACATGTGCACACTCCTGAATATACCTACTTGCTTTTCAATAAAGGATATCAAGAGAACAAAATAACTGGTTATTGAAGTAAATTGAGAAGTGCTGGGAAATTGTACACTTTATCCAACTCATTAAAGTAAAATGTTGGTGTTTCATGCTCATTTAAACCAAATGTATCTGTGTTGCTAAAATAAATTGTATGTTAAATAGCGAATTTGATCATCTTTTCCACTGCTACATAAATTCACTAAACCATGCCTGTCTCACAACTTAGTAAATATGCTTCAGAGAATAGCCCACAGGAATAATGTATCTGAATTGCTCTTTCATTTTTATTTTAATAATTATTTTTAATGGGGCATTACATGCAGTAAAATGTAAAGTGCTTGCTCCTACATTATTCAACTCATGCTCACAAAGAACACTGTAACATGCCCTGTTCTGAACATGTTTGTACTTAGCAAGCAGGAAAGAGCGTCCCATGTAAAAACCCAGTCACACAGGCGCAATCTTGTTTGAACATCTTCTATGCAGATACTATGTTGTGACAGAGTGGGTACACGCTAGAATTGAATACCTTGAAGAAGGAAAAGATACACCAAACAATTTAGTCAGCTCTAACACTCAACAACTATCTATACATGATTCCATGATGCAAACTCTGCAAGATAAGGTTGAGGACTTAGACAATCGGGGACTCACAGAGAGGTGTAGCAGAAACAGAGTGTCGAGAGAGGTGGATTAGCCTGGCAGATGCATTTAGGATGGATTGAATAGGAGAGAGGCGGGGGAGAGGGAGGCCAGATAGTAAGTTATTACAGTAGTCAAGTCGGGAAATTACCAGTGAGTGGATTAGCTAATTTTGGAGATATTACATAGGTGGTTGCGGCAGGATGAAGGGAGCAATTGGATGTGGGGAATGAAGGACAGATTTGAGTCAAGTGTGACTCTGAGGCAGCAGACTTGGGGTGATGGGGAGATAGTGGTGCCGCCAACAGTGATGGAAAAATTAGAAACTGGAGTAGAGTTAGAGGGAGGGATTAAAAGTAGTTCGGTCTTTATGCCTATTTACAGGCCAGGCATTACCACACAACATTGCTTAGGGAGAGAAAGGAAACTGAACAATCGCAGATTGTGCACATGGTGCAGTTAGCAGAGCAGGGCAATACATCTATATCTCCGCTCTACAAAACTTTGAACAAAGTTACAAACACAACATGCTTAAATAGAATTGCTGAGATCTGGAGCTCCTTGTTGGGTGAGGAAGTTTCCGGTAAGGAGATAGAGGAAAGCATACTTAGGGTTAAGCGAGCCACTCTTTCGTCAGAGGTGAGGGAGTCACATTTCAAACTCATACATGACAGTTACATAATGCCCAAGAAATTCCAGAAATGGAGAACAGACAGGGAAAATAAATGCCCAAAGTGCGGGAAGGAAGAGGCGGACATTAAACACATGACATGGAGCTGCCCCAAGTTGGTTAAATTTTGGAAAATGACAACTTATTGGGCGAACCTGAGTATGCATACCCACATTAGTGAACTGACGTTTAGAAATATCATACTACTAGACCTTAGAGACATACCGAGAACTTCCATGTCTATATATTCATGTCCAATATAGTGTTGGTAGCTAGGCGCCTGATATTCCAAAACTGGCTCAAGCGCAACCCACCAACTGTGACACAGTTGAAGAAGGCAATGCTAAACCAAATGCTTATTGAACAATCAGATGGGTTGGGTGATATTATTAAGAGAGTGAAGTCTTTTGTCACAAAGTGGGAACCCTTCATCCACACACTCCCAATTGCACTGCATAAGATGGTTATAGCACCGTTTAGAAACACAGAATATATACTTGAGGCCAATCAAAGAGGGGAGTGGGAGTCGGACTAAAAAGGGAGTTATGAGTGCAGGGAGAAGAGGTGAAGCAATCCGAACTGGTGAATGTTGGC